>NC_073378.1:83477756-83650256 GCF_028641065.1 Leucoraja erinaceus
CTGAGTTGGATGATCAGCCATGATCATATTGAATGGCGGTGCAGGCTCGAAGGGCCGAATGGCCTATTCCTGCATCTAATTTCTATGTTTCTATGTCTCCAAGATTATGCCCAGAAATTCCTGCCATTGCTGTTCCACCGTCATTCCTGCTAGGATACCTTTCCAGTTTACTTTGGCCAGCTCCCCTCTCATGCCATCATTCATAGATACATAGAAAATAGGTGCAGGAGTAGGCCATTCGGCCCTTCGAGCCTGCACCGCCATTCAATATGATCATGGCTGATCATTCATCTCAGTATCCCGTACCTGCCTTCTCTCCATACCTCCTGATCCCTTTAGCCATAAGGGCCACATCTAACTCCCTCTTAAATATAGCCAATAACATAGTCCCCTTTGTTCAACTGCATCACTGCCACTTCCGATTTAACGTTCTCCTTCTCAAATTGCAGATTAAAACTAATCATATTATGATCACTACCTCCAAGTGGTTCCTTTACCTCAAGTTCTCTTATCATATCTGGTTCAACACTACATCCAGAATTGCCTTTTCTCTGGTCGGCTCTATTACAAGCTGCTCTAAGAATCCATCGCAAAGTCATTCTATAAACTCTCTTTCTTGGGGTCCTGAACCACCCTGATTTTCCCAGTCTACCTGCATATTGAAATCCCCCATCACCACCTTTGTTACATGCCAGTTTTAACTCCTGCTGCAACTTACACCCTACATCCAGGCTACTATTTGGGGGTCTGTAAATAACACCAATTAGTGTCTTCTTGCCTTTACAATTCCTCAACTCAATCCACAGTGACTCTACCTCGTCAGTCCCTATGTCTTCCCTTGCAAGGGACTGAATTCCATCCCTCACCTTCAGAGCTACCCCCCCTCCTCTGCCCACCTGCCCGTCCTTTCTATAGGATTTATAACCCTGAATATTAAGTTCCCAGGCCCGATCCTCCTGCAGCCACGTCTCAGATTGTATTCTGTTGTTATTTTTATTAACATCCATATTGTTTGCTAAATATTTTGAAGTTTCCAGATTCAAGAGTTTTACAGTTCTAGTTTTCTTCCCATCGAATAACAAAGCAAATCCATTGTACAACTAGTCAACTCTTAAAGTTGCCTTTCTTTTGTAGTTTTCATAAATTACCATGAACATTCTTCACAAAAAGTGCTTGAAGGTATAATTAAATTTTACTTTAATTGCATGTCACATATATCAGAAACATCACTTTCCCATGAAACCATGCACTGCTAAGAATCTGGTTTGTGGCATAAGGAAGAACAATCTTGTAAAGACTTGCTTTCATTACAACACATAATTATAAACCATGTACTGACAAAGGGTGTCAAACCTCACACATTAACTGTGTCTGTTTCCACAGATGCAGCCTGACCTGCTGAATGTTTCCAGCATTTTCAATTTTAATCTTAAAAGATATAAGAAATCCCTGGCAAGTTTCTTTCCATATATACATTTAGCCATGATCTTCCAAATTTTTGCAGAAATGGGGGTGGAGGCGAGGGGTAACATCCCCCCTTGACTCTATTCAAGGACCCAAGCAGTCTTTCCAGGTGCGGCAGAGGTTCACCTGCACCTCCTCCAACCTCATCTATTGCATCCGCTGCTCTAGGTGTCTGCTGCTCTACATCGGTGAGACCAAGGATAGGCTTGGCGATTGCTTCGCCCAACACCTCCGCTCGGTTTGCAATAACCAAACTGATCTCCCGGTGGCTCAGCACTTCAACTCCCCCACCCATTCCGAATCCGACCTTTCTGTCTGGGCCACCTCCATGGCCAGAGTGAGGCCCACTGTAAATTGGAGGAGAAGCACCTCATATTTTGCTTGGGCAGTTTACGCCCCAGCCGTATGAACATTGACTTCTCCAATTTCAGGTAATCCCTGCTTTCTCCTCCCCTTCCCAGCTCTCCCTCAGCCCACTGTCTCCGCTTCTTCCTTTCTTCCCCCCCCCCCCACCCCCCTCACATCAGTCAGAAGAAGGGTCTCGACCCGAAACGTCGCTTATTTCCTTCGCTCCATAGATGCTGCCTCACCCGCTGAGTTTCTCCAGCAGTTTTGGCTGCCCATTCACACAAGTTCTGTTATCCCACTTTCCTCACCAACTCACTACACATTTGGGGGCTATTTTACAGATACAAGTTAACCTACAAAGCCAATGCGTCTTTGGGATGTGGGAGGAAACCCACACGCTTGCAGAAAGAATGTGCAAATTAAACACAGACAGTGCCCGAGGACAGGATCGAACACAGGTCTCTGGTGTGTGACACAGCAAGTCTACCAGCTGTGCCACTATGTTTTGTTTTCCAACACAAAAAAAATTAGACGTTGATAACTTTGGTTACTTTAAAAAAAGAAACTATCCATTTCCAGTCTTAAATCTCCAAGTCAAGCTATGTCCCCCTTTACAGCTACTGTAGGTTTTAATTCAGTTCAAGACTATGGAGAAGTAGATTGGCCATAAAGTTGCTGCCTAAATGTGCCAGAGGCCTGGAATTGATATATACACCTGGGTATATATGACAGACAGACAGACAGACAGACAGACAGACAGATAGACAGACAGACAGACACACACACACATGACTCACATGGAAGGGCTTGTCCCCCAACGCAATCTTCGGGGGGGGCTTTCTGGAGCACTAGTATGGGTGTGTTGTGGGCTGAAGGGACTGGTTTCCAGAGGGCTAGTATGGATATTGTGGACCACATGGATTCTTGGGGTGGCAGCTCAGTAACTCAAGCCTGATGTGCTGGCAGCTCACTCACAGCTGGTGGGCTGGCAGGTGACTCACGGCTATTCCTTGAAATTCCATTTCAAGCAGGCTGCAAGGCCACCAAATTCAAATGCAGTTTCATGCCATTTCAAGCAGGGTGCAAGGCCACCAAATTCAAGTGCAGTTTCATGCCACCTCAAGCAGGGTGCTAGGCCACCAAATTCAAGTGCAGTTTCATGCCACTTCAAGCAGGGTGCAAGACCACGAAATTCAAGTGCAGTTTCATGCCACTTGAAGCAGGGTGCAAGGTCACCAAATTCAAGTGCAGTTTCATGCCATTTCAAGCAGGGTGCAAGGCCATCAAACTCAAGTGCAGTTTCATGCCACTTCAAGCAGGGTGCAAGGCCATCAAATTCAAGTGCAGTTTTATACCACTTCAAGCAGGGTACAAGACCACCAAATTCAAGTGCAGTTTCATGCTATTTCAAGCAGGGTGCAAGACCACCAAATTCAAGTGCAGTTTCATACCACTTCAAGCAGGTTGGTTGTTTTTGCGAACTGAGTGGAGGTGTTGTGCAAAGTGATAGCCAAGCCTGCGCTTGGTCTCACCAAGGTAGATCATACGCTGAATAATCCAACCTCATTTTTGTTTGAAAGTTGAAAATAATAGAAATTGCATTCATTGCCACGTGTAAAAGAGTTGAGATACTGTATTATAATTTTGCTGCATACCATTATGGTATATATCATGTCTTGATTGGTGAATATGTTTAGTTTGTGACTTTATTTGAAGCAGAAATAATATGTGAATGCTTTAGATGACCACCTAAACTGTCATTTGGCAACCTAAAAAGCTGCCTAGGTTGCCTGGCTAGCAACAGAGAAAAAAAGTTAAGTGAGAGCCCTGGATTGGGGCATGTACTCCACCATGCTTCCTGCTGTTAATAACTAGCTCCTTTGTCTTGCTGACATTGAGGAAAATACATTGTCCTGACACTATGTTACTAAGTTCTCTATTTCATTCCTGTATTCCATCTCGTCATTCTTCATGATCTGGCCCATCATAGTTGCACCTGCAAACCTGTGGATGGAGTTAGAGCCGAATTTGGACACACAGTTATGAGTTTATAGGGAGTATAGTAGGGGACAGAATGCATTCTTGTGGGGACCGTGTTGAGAATTATTGTGAAGGATATGTTGGCAGCTCCTCACTGACTGGGGTGAAAGTGGTTTGTTTAAAGCAGGCGGGAACTCAGGCTGGAGTTGGCAGAGTTTAAAGATGTGTGTGGACTGTTGTCAGAATAGCTGAAGTGAATTGTCATGGCAGGTAATAAGGATGACACTTCACCCGTAAGATATTCCGGGGTCTTGGGAGCAGGAGCTTGTCAGGATCGCTGGGACCACCAGAACTTAGCATCATGTGGAGTTATTAAGAATGTAGACCCCTCTGCCCTTTTCCTTGCCCAAGGATGCAGTGGAGTCCATTCAGTGTAGCAAGAAGCCCATAGGTTGTATAGCACAGTTGAGTGAAGCAGGGGTGAGCCATGTCTCTGTAAACCAGAGCACGCAGCAGTTCCTCTATTCTCAGGTAGATTGAAAGCTTTAAGATCATCCAGTTTGTTTTCAATAGCTTGGACTTTGTCAGCAATATGCTGGGGAAGGGGCAACTTGAGTGAATGAATGAATACGTTTATTGGCCAAGTGTTCACATACAAGGAATTTGCCTTGGTGCTCCGCCCACAAGTGACAACATGACACACAGTGACAGTTGGGAATAACTCATAAAACATTAAACATTAATAATAAAACATTATCGATTAGGAGCCATGGTGTAAACATTATCAATTAGGAGTCATTTGAAGCCAAGGTGTTTCAGTCTCACCAGCAGTCCATCTTGTCTCTTACGTTTCCTAAGAGGATGGATGTTCCTGGCCATGCTGAGGAATTGTAGCTTGAATTTGGTTATGTCAAGGGATTGTCAGCCATGCCATGAAGTAGGTGGATGGACCTACTGGCCCAGGTGACGGCATTGGGTGCTCCAGGAGATCTGTTTAGTTTAGTGTTTCCTCAAAGCAATATGTTTGTGAGAACATCACTGAAAACAGATCCTGTCCAAGGATTTTAGTTTGTTAAATGCAGCGTTAAGGTAGTGACGAAGAGGTAATGTGAATGGATGTCTTTGTGATTTTTAAGGTGGCTAATAAATTTGTCATTGCAAGTATAGATTGTAAAGTGCCATGGCCATTCTAACAATAAAGTGACATGCTGTTCCTCCCTATTCTGGTTCTGTTTTCCTTTATCCAAAATTTCCTTCCTAAATGCTACCTCATCCTGTTGCTTTTTCTTTACTAATTGTTGCTTTCCCCTGCCTACCCCCTCCCAGCCTTTGCTTTGTCAGGCCACACAGAATATGTTAGAGCAAAACAACTTATTTATAATACTGAATACTAGCTTATGGTAGTCTAACATTTTGCCAATCTATTTGGTGTAAATTGACCTGCAATAAAATAAATGTCACATGAGTCAACAACTTTTGCCTCATTCAATGTTGCTGACATGTAAAAATAACCACATTAAATGTAATAATAGGTTTAACACACCACAATACTTAAAGCCATTGCTGCACACTCTACATGGTCTAATATGGTGCAGAATTTGCAGCCACTGCTAACAAATTTCAGCCAGAATCTGCTCTGCTAAAAAGATGAAGAGCAGATGGAACAGGCCTACAGAGCACAACTAGCAGGCTAGGGATTTCTGTATTTGTGAAATGTACAGACACCTAGACTGGTGAATAATAACAGTTCTGTACCAAACATCCAGGAGGATTCAGCAAAATCTGTCAATAGACCCAAGCCACAAACTAATCAAATATGGGAATAAACTTGTTCTTCGTGGTAACTTCATGAAAGATTCAATAAATATTTCTGGAGTTGTATGGAACAGGAAGTAGCTAGGATCAGGAAGGAACTAGGTTCTATCTCTGGTTTCAGCGAGTTTTGGAATCAACAATCCCAGTGAGTATGGTAAAATGTTTCAACTTCCTGGCCTTGACAGGAAAAATGTTAGTGTGTGTGCACAATCTACTGAACCGCAGGAGTTTACCACAGAGGAAGTGCCATTCAGACCACTGCATCCATACCAGTTGGGAAAAATTGCTATTCAGATTAATTCTATTTTCCAGCTCTGGGTCTATAATCTGACAAGATAACTACATTAATTGCTCATCTGTGTATATTTTAAATGGAATGGGTTTTTTTCCCGCTACATATTCTTACATATATTACATGCATCACATTGAGAAGGGGTTTAAAATGTTTGAAATGTGAAGAAATCCAGAAATGCATCCAATTTTAAGGTATACCAAGAGGCAGTGAGCAATCAACTTATATTTGTTGATTGACACCTAAAATTATCCAAAAACGAGGTTTATTGCATTTGGTTTCACCCTTCAAGTTTTGATAATGTAAATTACATTTTCTTAAACATCATTTATTGATTGAGAAAAAGACTAAAAGGAAACCTACTTTCCTCATCTGCTTCCACAGCAGCTAGCTAAAGGAACCTTCTATAATAACCTCTTAAAAGGAACAAAATAAATGAATCTATTTAGTTATTATGCATTTGTTTCCAATGGTTTCTAATAGTTGAATCCATGCTGCGAAGCCAAACAAAAAATCAATCCCATTTACGATGACCTTTGTTTTTTTCATTGAAAATTTTAATTAGAATTTAATTTCATTTAAATTTAAATTTATTTTGGTAAAGCTTCTCAAATTCAAATAACTATCACAGTTCTAGTCTTTAAAAAAATGACATTAGACAATTCAAGTAAAGTGTTAAGTTGGATTGCATTGGCAGAAACTAAATTTACCACAATCTGAGATAGTCCATGACTGGAAATATTACCATATACTTCATAATTCGATATTTAACTTGTTCTGAGCTGTGTTCACTTGCTTTACAAAATTAAAATAATATTATTGGTCTTTACTACCAGATAGGTATTAATACACCATCTGTTAACCAGCTCAGATTAGAGCAAAAGTCATCCCATAGTTTCAGTTGTAATTGCGTTTAATGCTGCACTAATTATTTCAATAGGGAATAATTTCTTCGAGTCAAACTGAACTCATTTTATACACTGGAAGCTCTTTGGCTATAAATTGGCAGGTCTCATCCTTCATTTCTCCTAAGCGCCATGCCAAAGGGGAATAAGTATATGGTCGCTTTGTGACCAAATGTCATGTGCTGGGCAGAAACATTGATCCTGGCTATTAATCACTCTGCAAGCCCTCCCAGTAATCAAAGGGCACAGCTGCAATGATATATGACTAATGTCAGCACAGAAAGCCCTTTACAAGACTGCATGCCTACCAGCTGATGGCCAGTTTGTTCCAAAGCACATACAATAGCAAGCCAGAGTACCCAGGACAATTAATCATCACTTCTTACTGTTCTTACCATCATTAAACGCCTTTATTGGCTGATGCACTGTGGATACACATCACATAATTACCGTGATCTGAAAGCCAGGGATCCTCACCTGTACACAAATATTTTGTTAAACCTGCTAAACCAACATGGTCCCTTTCCACTGGAAGGATGCTGACCCAGTGATGAACCTGAAGCTGGGAGAAAATTGGATGCTCAATGACTGATTTCAGTGTCTGCCTATCTCATTTGATCCGGCCTGGATTAATAATCCCGAATCCTAGCCAAAATTCAATAATGTTAATGGGCTTTAAAGACTAAAGATTTGAAAAATTCTGCCAGCAAACAATAGGTAATAGAACGATAATAGAAATTCAATTTTCTAGATGTTATTATAGCTCAGATTTGAAGTACGTGAACAGAACTTTGGCCTTGAATGGAATTCTATATTAAAAAAATTATTCAGCCAAAGCAAAAAAAAAACACAGGACTATGATTAGCCTTAATAAATTAACTAATGCATATTTTATTGTAGAGATAAATATCACTTTTTATAGGCTCATACTGTATATTCCAGCTAATTGGCTTATTTACTACTATGTGTTGCTTGTTAAAAATAGTTTAAGTTGTTATAAAAAGTAGTGTAATTCAAGCCTCAAGGCGGCAGCGTCTATCATCAAGGATTTTCACCATATAGGCCTTGCCCTATTCTGGCTGTCACCATCGAGAAGGAGGTAATGTGGCCTGAAGTCCCACATAACTTCCTATAAACCATTCCCAGGTAATCTCCAGCACCTTCAACAACTACACTTCCTCCAAGCCAGTTTTCAATCCAATTGACTAGTTCACCTTAGATTCCATGTGATCCATGACCTCTTCAAGAAACTGATTGATTACACATTATTTCTCTCACACAAAGCATTGCTGACCATTATGAATCTCTGTTGGATTCATGGAGGTGGTTTTGGAGGGGAGGGTGCTCCTCAAACTACGGAGCATCCTGGACAATACAGCACACCCCCTCCATGACACACAGGTCAAGCTGAGGAGTGCCTTCAGCAACAGACTGGTTCCACCAAGATGCAGGACAGAACGCCACAGGAGACTTTCTTCCCTTTGGCTATCAATCTGTACAACTCCTCCCCCTTCTGTCGTGGGATAGACTAGACTGAGACCGACGCCCCTCCTCCCCCCCCCCCAATCGTTGCACATCCCCAATCTACACTCGTCACTTTTATTACACGTTTAATGTATTTTGTGTTTTTATGACTGTTGGCAGATCAATTTCCCACCTGGGATAAATAAAGTTCTATTGTATTGTATCAGTTCCTACCTGTCCAAATGCTGGTAGATCCTGTCCCTCAGAATTCCCTCCAACAACGTTCTGACCACTGACATCAGGCTCACTGGCCTGGCTATTCGTTGCTGCCCTTCTCCAATATCAGTACAACACTGAAGAAGGGTTTCGGCCCGAAACGTTGCCTATTTCCTTCGCTCCATAGATGATGCTGCACCCGCTGAGTTTCTCCAGCTTTTTTGTGTAACCTCAGTACAACACTAGCTGCCCTCCACTCCTCTGGAACTCCACCTGTGGCTAAAGATGACGCAGATATCTCTGCAAGGGCCTTCATAATTTCTTCCCTAGCATCCCATAAGGTCCAAGGGAGCTTTACTGAGGCTCTGGAGATTTATACACCTTAATGTGCTAACAGTCGACCAAAAACCCTTCTTTGGTAATTTGTCAATGGTCTAAGACATCACAACTCATATGCTTCTATTCCTTAGAGTCAGAGTCATAGAGCATGGAAACTGTCCAACACATCCATGCCGACTTAGATGCTCCATCTAAGCTAGTCCCATTTGCCGGTGTTCAGACCATATCCCTTTAAACCTTTCTTCTCCATGTACCTGTTCAAGTGTTGTTCCATAGACCCACCACCCTGTGTGAAAAAGTTGTCCCTCAGGTTCCTACTAAATCTTGCTCCTCACCTTAAGTCCTCCAGTTCTTGATTCCCCTACCTTGGGTAAAAGAGTGCATTTTCAAGCTATCATTTCTCCTCATGAGTTTATGTACCTCTAGAAGAGCACCCCTCAGCCACCTGCACTCCAAAAAATAAAGTTCTAGCTTGCCCAATTTCTCCATATAGCTCAGACCCTCGAGTCCTTGCAACAACTTCGTAAATCTTCTCTGCATTCTTTCCAGCTTAATTAACTATAGCAGGGTGTCCAAAACAGAACACAATATGCCAATTTCAGCCTCACCACCTCACCACGTCTTGTGCAACTGTAACATAACGTTACAACTTCTGTACTCTGTATCCTGACTGATGAAGGTCAATGTACCAAAAACCTTCATTATCACCATAATCAACTGAAATGCCACATTCAGTGAACTATATACTTGCAGACACCAGGGCCCTTCCTGAACATCCTGCCTTGGTTTGACTTACCAAAATGCAACACCTCGCACTTATCTACATTATACGCCATGATAACATTCCTCAGCCTACTTGCTCAGCTGATCAAGACCCTGTTACAATTTTTGATAACCATCTTCACTCTCTACGATGTGCTGCAGCCCATGTAAACTGGATTCACAAAAAGCATGAGAAATCCAATCTAGCTATATACTACTTTATCTAACGTCAAGGATTAACATTGTGACAGTAAAAGTAAATTAAATACTATAAAGTTACATTTGCTCTCCAATAATCTGCTCGCTCATCAATCCTAAAGTTTGAGTTTTGCCAGGACCACTCTGTTCCAGCCCCGATCACACCCTTGAGCCTAAAATGAACCAAAGATTGGCACAGTGGCGCAGTGGTAGAGTTGCTGCATTGCAGTGCCAGAGACCTAGGTTAGATCCTGACTACAGGTGCTGCCTGTATGAAGTTTGTACGTTCTCTCTGTGACCGTGTGGATATTCTCCGTGTGCTATATTCGGACTAGGGCTAAAAATGATGAAATCTGTTAATTTACAGTCAGGATAATTTAAACATTCTTGAGCATCTAAGCGGCACCCTTGGTTGATACTTTAAAATATAATCTCTCCCATTTCATGCATTCATTATCATGACATTGAGAGATCTAATCAACTACTAAAATATAGTTACTTATCAATGAAATAGCAACTGGCTGATGTATTTTTAAAATTAAATGTATATTATTTGATTGAAAATGTCAGTACATTACTTCACAAATGCAGTTACAAATTTTGAATTGTGTGGATTATAACTGAACTATCTATGGAACATGATCATTCAAGTTGTAGATTAATGAGCTGTAAAATAGATCTGGACAAAATCTGTTTTCAGTAAACTCCAAAAGAGACATTTCATTACATAATCACTGTTCTGTTCTTAGTTCAAACCTAAGCATTTGATCCATTCTGGCTCCACGAGGTCTGCTCATGACTTGTGTGACTCATGAATCTCTCCAGTGTTTCCTTGCATCCCTGAGTAAAGGAGATATGCCATGCTTATCTGACCTTGATGGTATGTTAACAGACATACCCATGCAATGCGGTTGACTCTTTGATCATTCTCTAAAATGGCCTTGCAATCCCCTGGCGTGAAACCACTGTGGTGAAACACAATAAATGTAAAGTTGGACAGCCCACCAATTATCAAGCCTCAGCTCCAATCAAGAAAGGGCACAAGCAGTCTAGTCAAACATGCAAACTTCTCCTCGCTGTATTGACCCTTACCATGCATGGGGAAGCTGAAGAGCCAAGCAACAAAGAGGCAAAAGCCCGATAGCCATATTCAGAATCCTAACTTTCAATCAGCATCCCAAAACTCATTAGCATTCCAAGCATATTCCAACCCCACTAGAAGTACAGAATCATGATAGAAAGTAGCAAATTAATATACAGATGGGTTGGACTGGCAACAGTCTTTAACTTAAATGTCACATGGCACCATAGATTTTCTTGACATCAGGATCACAAGCAAAAACCTTCTTGCTAGTTACCACCAACTCACTACCTTCCATCAGCTGATAAATATATATTTTTTCCATGGTGAACACCTCTTTCATGGTGAAAGGACAGGATAATATGCCTGCTGAACAGCAAACTCATATCCGACTATGTCAACAGCAGTATTTGTTTATTTTATGCCTTTATTCAGTATAACATTTCACATTATTCGTTTTACCTGTTACAACTCAAGTGCAGAGGAAGCGTATCTAATTTGGTTTACTTACGCATTGGAGGACAAAGTACTTGCACCCATTAAATAATGATTCCTATATGAAAAACTATTTCCTCAGTATTATTTCTCAACCAGGTAATTAGAGTGGAAGGCCAAATACCAAACAACAAGCAAGTCCTTTCTTCCCCCCTTTTCTCCATAGATGCTGCCTCAACCACTGAGTTTCCCACAATCCCACAGGCATTGCCACTTTCATTTCACTGTACATCTTTTGTGTGTATGTGACAAATAAACTTGACTTGACTTTCACCAGCATTTTTTGTCTACCTTCGATTTTTCCAGCATCTGCAGTTCTTTCTTAAACAAGCAAGTTTCAAAAGATGCTTTAGGTATTTGTGACAGTGATGTTCTTAAAGAACAACATCAAACAGAGTTTTATGAAACTGATTTACATAATTGGAGGTACAGAAGAGTGATACCAGGTAAGTACTCAGTCAGGTAAAGATTTTCACACAGGAGTGAACACCAACCATCAAGCTTATTCTTCCACTCAGTATAATCATGGGTGTTCTTTAATTAAATCTTATTGAATTAGCATCCTCTGCTTTTCTAAGAAATAGTTTCAGTTTCTAACATCCTTTGCTCAAAGTAGTACATTTCACAACCTCTCTCAAAATTGCCTGACCCTGAATTTAAAAGTATGCCTACAAGAGCAGAAAAATATTCTGTCCGACATATGAAAAATTCTGTAGACAGCAAAACAGTTGTCCCTTAATACAAGACTAGGAATTATTCAACAAGTTTGTAATTTCCTTATTATTATTTGCAATATTAACTGGATTTGCAAATGGGCCTATATTACTATATAGTCGTGGAAATCTGGATATCATGGTGTTCCTTAAATGTTACATTGTGCAACTCTCACCATCGTTTTTAGTGGTTTGCTTGAGCGTATATGTCTTTCTGTCCTCTGGATCTACATTATACATTGAAGCCGAGGATCCATGAACCTGTCTTCATTGACATGACAGTGGTGGAGGGAGTCAACTGCTTCAAGTTCCTGTGCGTGCATATCTTTGATTATCTGTCTTGTGTCATGCAATCACAAATAAAGCATAATTGCCTTTATTCCAAAGAAGATTGAGAAAATCTGGCATGTTCCCAAATTCTCAAATGATTTTCCACAGGTGTACATTAGAGAACATGCTATCTGACTACAACACGGCTTGTTCAGTAACTTGAATACCCAGGAAGAAAGGAGGCCACAAAAAGTGATGGACATTGCCCAGCCCATCGTGGGCACTGACCACCTCACCGTTGAAGAGCTATATATGAAGTGCTGCCTGAAAAAGGCAGCTAATATTAAAGACCCACACCGCTCCGGTCTCACTATCTTCTCACTGCTACCATTGGGATGAAGATACAGGAGCCCGAGAACTGTGACCTCCATGTCCCAGTACAGCTTCTTTGCATCAACCTTCAGGCTCCTGAACTTCACAGCACAACCTTAATCACAACCTTACCACAACAACGAACTACAATGAACTTTGTTTTGGTTGTACATCATATTTCAGCTTACACTAATATGTTCTGGTTACCTAGTGTTACAGATAAGTTGGTGTTATATTGATTATTGTACATTTATTTGTTGTATTATTGTATTAATGGGCCTGTAAAGCTGCAACAAGTAATATTCACATTCTTCCATTCCTGGTGCAAATGACAATTAAATACTCTTTTTTTTCTTGATCTATTACATCTTTTAATGTCCTTTTACCTCAATTGTTTTTTTGCATTCCATTTTTGCAAATAACATATTTGTTTGAGAAGCAAACCTTTTACTTTGTTAGGACATTAAAACTTGCAGGATTAAGAAATCTCTTAAACACTTTCCGCGGAAGTAAAGAATCAGGAGCATCAAGAGTGTTGAATTATAATATGAACCGACAATGGAACGATAAAATTCTTACTTGCAGCAGCATAACAGGCCTGTAAACACAATGCTCATAGACAACATATAATGAATTTTTTAAAATGCAATGAATTAATAATCACAATATTAGTGCAAAAAAGCTTGAAATCATTAGTGACCAAAGATACTCCATAGTTCCATTGCTTAGCTGGTGTTTTGTAAAGTTTATAAGCCTGATGAGTGCTGGGAAGAGGCTGTTCTCGAACCTCGCTTTTCAGACTCCTATATATTCTTCCCCAATGCTAGGACTGAAATGACAGTACAGGTGCACAAACTTTTATCCGAAGATCCAAATAACGAAAACCTCCGAATAGCGGACATTTTTTCAGTCCTTGAAGAAAGGTCCTTGAAAACGTTTACCGAGGGCGGCCCGCAGAGGTAACAGCGGAACCTCCGGTCGGTCCTCGAAGAAAGGGGAACTAAATCCCCATTCATGAAAGAGAAGGTGAGGGTATATTGCGCGGGAGGGTTAATAATTGACAATATGCTGCTGTCTGCCCGCTGAGTTAAAAAGTTCCCACGGTAGACTCATGATACACAGTGTATCGTGAGTCTTGCGTGGGAACTTTTTAACTCAGCGGGTAGGGAGCAGCAGATTGTCGCTCCCTTCAGTTTCACCCCACCTACACCCCTCTGCTTCCCGGCCATGTGTGTGACCCCTTCCCTCCCCTCTCCAGCTCCCCGCCCATTGCACCGGCGTGGGGGCTTTGCACTGTCTTCAGCACGGTGATGCCAGCATACAATGCTGTCACCGGAGACGTCAGCACCAACGGGACACCGACCCCCAGGCCCATTGCAAGCACGGAGATCCCAGAGACCCACAGCCAGCAGCAGCCCAGCCCCGTTCCAACTCCAGAGAAAAACTGCAAACTGGCCGGGGACATCAGGACCACCAGAAGCCGCTCCCCGATGGTCCGCTACGGCGACAAGTGGTAGTTCGCCCACAGCCCGAGCTGTACCCCCTCATCGGGACACCGACCCCCAGGCCCACTGCAAGCACGGAGATCCCAGATCAGCAACTCCAGCCTAGCCCCGCTCCAACTCCAGAGGAACACGCTCCCCGTAGGGGCAGAAGCTGATGGTGTGCAAGGTGCGTCTTGTTCTTGGGGTCGCGCAGCTCGGGCTGTGGGCGAACTGCCACTTGTCACCGTAGCGGCCCATCGGGGAACGGATTCCTCTGGAGGTGGAGGGGGAGCGAGGTATTGTGCTGTTTGATCGCCCCCTGCTATCCCAGGGACAGGGAAACAGGACGTTCACCGAGGGCGGCCCGCAGAGGTGACAGCGGAACCTCCGGTCGGTCCTCGAAGAAAGGGAAACTAAATCCCCATTCATAAAAGAGAAGGTGAGGGTACATTGCGCGGGAGAGTAGGAATCCCAAGATAAAGTTGAGTGAGCGTTCACCGAGGGCGGCCCGCAGAGGAGACAGCGGAACCTCCAGTCGGTCCTGGAAGAAAGGGGAACTAAATCCCCTTCATTAAAGAGAAGTGGAGGGTATATTGCCCAGGAGGGTATATTGCCTACCTGGAAGAAACCGGACATTTTTTCCAGGATGTCGTCTGCACACCAAAGCTCACGTTTGGTGCCAAACGCACGTCGCCTCTGCTGCACACGGATATAAGAGTGTGAAAATGTCGCCTTAGGCCGCCTAAGGGCATGTAGCCCCGCTAGGGTGACATGAGTGCGAGAGGTGATTTAATGCTGCGGTCACATTTACAAATTCAGGAATTCATTCAACACACTGCATTTCATACAGACATTTATTCTGCAAGAAAAAAGTACATTGAAGACTCAAACTCGCGACCGAAGAACTGCCGGGATCAAGGTGCAAACTCGCGACCTTGCGGATATGAGCCGAGCACTCTACCACTGAGCCAGCCATTAAAATCTACGCTAAAAAATTTCCATTCCGAAGGCCGACAAATTCCGATTTACGAAAAGTGTCTGGTCCCAAGGCTTTCGGATAAAAGGTTGTGTACCTGTACTGCCAAGGTGGTGTGGATCTTTGATGATGGTGACTGCCCTTTTGAGGCAGTGCCTCCAAAAGACACTTTTGTTGATGGGGACGTCAGTACCCATGCTGAACTAGGCAGTGACCACCACTTTTTGTAATCTCCTTTGCTCCTGGACATTCGAGTTGCCGAACCAAGCCTCGATGCAACCTGCCAATATGCCCTCTACCGCATACCTGAAGAGGTTTAAGAGAGTATTCATCGAAACATCAAATCTACTCAATCGTCTAAGGAACTAGTGGTGTTTTATTGGCTCATTTTATAATTGCATCAATATGCTGATTAAAGTTTGATGCAAGCTGCTCATGGTTCAACAGAAATCATTAAATCTTTGGACTTGAAAATGGTTAACGTTTTTGGCAGTAAAACATATTGCTTTCCAAATATACACTGAAGAACTCAACCTAATGGCCAATATCTGTAATGCTGAAAAATCTTTGTCCCATTTAACCAAAAATAACAGGTGTTAAAATACAGATATACAAATCCTGCAACATTTACAGGCATAATATTTTTTTTACATTCAACAAAGTGCTGGCATTATCAATCCCCAAAAACATAGCAAACAGTAAGAACCTAAGTAGCTCTCAACCGCATATATTCATATCATACCGAAAAGGTCAATCATACATATTTAAAAAATATTGATTAAACTAAGCAAGACTGATCATAACTAGGGCAAATTTAAACATGGTTCATATCTAGACATTTACCAATTATTTTCTCAATATCTCATTAATTAAAATCAATTAGTATGAATGTCAGATATCATAAATAATCAAACTTGAAAAATAAGTGAATACTGGTCTACATACCTCACTTAAGTAGTTAGGAATTTTTTAATAAAAAGTTCTTACATTCTGACCAGGTAAAAGAGTGACTAGCATGAGAATAGGAAACAGATTATGTAAGATAAGACTGTAACCTTGAGAAGAATTAAGGAATACCTTTTAACTCTTAAAACAAAATAAACTCAATAATTAAATTATAGGCATTTAGTTTCATATGGAGCAAAGCAAAATTAAACATTCTAACCATTTGACTCATACTCATAAGAAATATGAATATCAGCGAAATGATATAGTACAGTTAGCTATCAACAACATAACTGGTCACCAAAATGAGAAAAGGCCTATGCGAGGGAATCAGCAGCACGGTTCTCAAAGCATCCAAATGGAGTTTCTTTGAAGTCACATTTCTAAAGCCTTCATGGTCATTATTTGCAGCAAGTGTACTGCACCTTTTATGGGACGATCCTGAATATAGATCTAGTAAAAGTTGATGGTTTAAACTTTAAATCATAATGACATACTGTCACTATGGTTCAAAATATTGCTTCAGGGCAATACCTTATAAAAAATAATTTATGTCATATGGGCTGCTCTGGCAAGGTTTGGAATTATTGCTGATCCAATTTCCTTTCTGAATATGCTAGCGAGCTACTTCTAGAGCCACTAAAGATCATCTGCTGAAAATAAATCGACTGTGTCATCACACAGGGGGTTCCAAGATTTAGAATCAGCAATAATAAAAGGTATAGTGACATATTTCTTAACCTGGATGCTGTGTGACAGTGTAAAATCTACAGGTGGCATTCTCGGTATTCCACCATTCTATTGGTGGAAAATGTAAATGGGTACCAAATGAGATTTGATCTAGCTCCTCCAGAGGTGACTAATACATTCACTTAATGTGCAGATTATTCCATTGTGTTTCTGACAGTTCGGGTATTCAGAAAAGGGATTGGGGTGTTAGATAGGGAGTCACTCTTTCCAACATCTGGTCTGCTCTTATCTCCACATTATGTAACTTGTCTAATTTATTTTCAGTTCAATTCTGAAATTTGATGGTGAAAAATACAATTGAATATAAAGGGTAGATAGCTAGACTCTGTCTGGAATTGATTATTGCTTGGCAATGAAGTGCTCTCACAGTTCCACTCTGTGTCTGAAGAAGCGTTTCAGCCCAAAACATCACCTATTCCTTTTCTCCAGAGACGCTGCCTGACCCGCTGAGTTACTCCAGCACTCTGTGTCTATCTTCGGTGTAAACCAGCATCTGCAGTTCCTTCCTACACACTGAAGTGCTAATGTTACATACCACTTACCAGTCAATGCCTTTTGTTGTACAGGTTTGCTGTTTGAAAATGTGGATCTTTTCATTTGAGGGACTGTGCAAGCAATGGACATATCCACTTTTGACTTTACAATGGAAATCATTGATGAAACAATTGAAGATGAATGGGTTTAGCACACCATGCAACAGTGATATTCTGGGGCAAGGATTATTTATCTTCATATAACATTCTTCCATTGTAAAAAATGAAAATCCATCCATGGGAGTATTTTGATCCAATTGGACCAAGACTGTGATGAGGTCTGGAACCAAGATATAATGACAAAATCCAAACATGGATAATCCAATAGTGAGAAAAGGTCACTTGGGAGCATGTTTATTACAAAGCTGTTTTCTGTTGATCTGTTTCTTGATGATTGAAAGTAGATTGATTGGATTTGTTCTGTTATTTGCAGACTAAACATAATGGGGCAATCTTCCATGTTGTTGAGCAGATGGCAACACTCCAACTGTACCATTCTAGAGGTACAACTAATTCTGGACACAAATCTTCAATGTTGCAGCCAAATATTTTGTCTGGTTTCACAGTCTTTGCTGCCTCAAAAGGATGCAAATTGTACCCTTAATTGCAAAGGGTAGCAATTAAAATAATTGGTTTCACCAAATGGTTAGATTTGCTCATGAAAAGCAAGGACTAACATCTCATTCAGAAACACATGACCTTCAAAAATGTCAAGCACTACTAAATGGTGCTGCTCATACCAATAACTAAAGTAGTGGACATATGGAGATTAATTATCCACACAAGTAAACGAGGATGTTGCTAGAAAACGTTGAAACTTACAGCATATCAGACTTCACTGCAGACTTCTGAATTCAAGCCTTCTGTCTATACTTTAAGGAAATATAGTATAGTTTCTGTTGTGCTAAACGATGCCTCGGGTCTTGCAGAGAAATCCACTACCTAGCTTTGTTTACGTATTAACAGAGCAGATCTCAAATATACTCTTCACTGGGACCTTAGTGTCAACTGTATGAAATAATTATTTTTTTACAGGGAGAGTGGAAAAAAGTCCTGCAAACTTTTTGTTGCATTCTTTGGCATTATAGATTGCAAAATACAAGTCTTTGTCTTGAAATGTTAATTGTTTCCCTCTCCGTGAAAACTATAACGTATTTCCAGTATATTGTGTTTTTATTTCAAAATTACAGCATTTGCAACTTTCTGAGTTTTGAGTATTATATAAATGCTGTCATGAGGAATCTAAGCATAAAGGTAAGCAACAAAAAAAAAATCAAGAAATATATTTTGGGAGAACCAAAGCTTTTTATTCTATGATAGGCAGAGTTAGCATGATCTTCTTGTACATGTTAAATTCATTCAATGAGCTTCAATGTAAAGTCTTGTTTCTGACAACAGATTTTCCCAGATCATAAATGCACCACCACCTAATTAAAGTCTCAAACAGGACCCTCAATTAGCCATTGGAGCAGCTTTAACTTCAAAGCAAAATAAAACACTACTTTCCATGGTTTAAAAGAAACATGATCAAAGCACAATCGAATTTAAGACACTGTTCATCACCTCAAATGGGCTTACATGAAACTGACAAAACAGATATGATTTCCTTTTACGGCTCAGTGCAATATCAGCTTGTACTTGTGGGGTACCTTAACCTGCAGAACATCAAGGCACCGGAGGAGCATTACCAAATAAATGTTGACACTGGGCCAAATAAGAAGAAATTTGAGCATTTGATCGAGGATTGGAGGATAGCTAATGATATCCCACTTTTCAAGAAAGGAGCGGGAGAGAAAACAGGGTATTACAGACCAGTTAGCCTGACTTCGGTGTTGGGAAAGATGCTGGAGTTAATTATTAAAGAGGTAATAATGGGGCATTTGGATAGCAGCAAAAGGGTTAGTCCAAGTCAACATGGATTTATGCATGGCCGTCCGAAGGGGGGGTGCGTTGGGTGCGGTCGTAACCCCCCCCCCCTTTTTTCAGAGTAAGAAAAATTCCCAAGGAAAAAGAAATTGGAGCGCAATCAGCGTTTACCCTTTGGGGGAAGCCGGTGACGCAGTAGGGACATAACATGACGCTGTCTCTCCGCGCGTGCGCAGTGGGTCCGGGCGGGATCAGATCTGATCAATTTTCACTCAACACCAATGATACTAGAGGATCTCTGATTGTGTGGAGCCTTTGCCCTCGTGTCTACTATGGGTAAGCAGTGCAATGTTGCGTTGCGGGAGGGGGAGTGTTTCTTATCATGGGTGGCAAACTCAGTTTCTCCGACCCGAGGGGGGGGGGGGGCGCTGCGGTGTCTGCGGCTTTCTGAAAGTCTAGATACACTATATCCACTGGCATCCGTTCATCTATTTTACTTGTCACATCCTCAAAAAATTCCAGAAGATTAGTCAAGCATGATTTCCCTTTCATAAATCCATGTTGACTTGGACTAATCCTTTTAGTGCTATCCAAATGCCCCATTATTACCTCTAATAATTGACTCCAGCATCTTTCCCACCACCGGTCAGGCTAACTGGTCTGTAATTCCCGGTTTTCTCTCTCGCTTCTTTCTTGAAAAGTGGGATAACATTAGCTATCCTCCAATCAACAGGAACTGATCCTGAATCTATTGAACATTGGAAAATGATCACCAATGCGTCCACTATTTCTAGAGCCACCTCCCTGAGGACCCTGGGATACAGACCATCAGGCCCAGGGGATTTATCATCCTTAAGTCCCATTAGCCTACCCAATACTATTTCTCGCCTAATGAAAATTTATTTCAGTTCATCTACCCCCGTAGATCCTCTGTCCTCCAGTACATCTGGGAGACTGTTTGTGTCTTCCATAGTGAAGACAGATCCGAAGTACCTATTCAACTCTTCTGCCATTTCCTTGTTGCCCATAATAATTTCACCCATGTCTGCCTTCAAGGGACCCACATTTGACTTTGCTACTCTTTTTCCCTTAACATATCTAAAGAAGCTTTTGCTGTCTTTCTTTATATTGCTGGCCAGCTTCCCTTCGTACTTTATCTTTTCAGCCCGTATTGCCTGTTTTGTTTCCTTCTGTTGTATATGAAAGTTTCCCAATCCTCTGGCTTCCGGCTACTCCTTGCTGTGTTATACATTTTTTCTTTTAGTTTTATTCTATCCCTAACTTCTCTTGTCAGCCACGGTTGCCTCCTACTCCCCTTAGAATCTTTCTTCCTTTTTGGAATAAAATGATCCTGCGTCTCCCGGATTATGCCCAGAAATTCCTGCCATTGCTGTTCCACCGTCATTCCTGCTAGGATCCCTTTCCAGTCTACTTTGGCCAGCTCCCCTCTCATGCCTTCATAGTCCACTTTGTTCAACTGCATCACTGCCACTTTCGATTTAACGTTAGCCTTCTCAAATTGCAGATTAAAACTAATCATATTATGATCATATTATGTCATTAGTGCAGGTGTCAGCGGTTATGGAGAGAAGGTAGGAGAATGGGGTTAGGAGGGAGAGATAGATCAGCCATGATTTAATGGCAGAGTAGACTTGATGGGCCGAATGGCCTAATTCTATTGCTATCCCTTCTGACCTGATGACAATTATGAACATATGGTCAGATAAAAAGTTATTGGTGACATTGATATGATCTATTTTGGCACTACAGTGGAGGTTGTGGAATCATGACAAATGGAATTCAAACAAGGAATGCTGGGAAAGAAGGAAATGGGGCAAGAGACAAATTTCAGCTACTTAAGAGAAGATGGAACAGTAATTCACAAAGCTAGAGGGGACGAGAGATATTGCTTATTTGAAGAAACAGATATTGATGACACATTTGAGGGAAAGAAAATCCTAAACAACATCAGCTAAAGGGAGTGCCAGGGGACAAAGTTTGGTGGTTGGTTGTTCTGTGGGATTATGACCAAAGGAACAAGTGTTATTTTCCAGAACGCTGCCTGGATTAGGGGTTATTAGCAACATGGAGAGGTTGGACAAACTTGTGTTATTTTGCTGGAATGCCAAAGGTTGTGGGGAGACCTGACAGAAGGATATAAAATTGTAAGAGGCATAGATTGGGTTGGCAATCTGAACTTTTTTTTCCCACAGGTAGAGATGTCACAGACTAGAGTGTATAGCTTTAAGGTGAGAGGGGCAAAGTTTAAAAGAGATGTGGGGGACAACTTATTTTTTACATAGAGGGTGGTGCGTGCCTGAAACTCGCTGCCAGATGTGGTGGCAGAGGCAGATGCCATAATGGCATTTAAGAGGCTTTTATAGACATATGGGTTGCAGGAAATGGAGGGATATGGATCATGTGCAGAGGAAGATGAGATTAATTTATCTTGGCAATATGTTCAGCAGACATTGTGGGCCGAAGGACCAATTCCCATGCTGTACGTTTCTATGTTCTATGTTCTAAGTGGAAATCATAGACAAGATAAACATGGACAGGATATTAGGGGGGATTTGAGTAATGCTGTGAATTTGGGAATTATTTGTATTCTGCTCAATGATGCAGGGAAGGCAGAAAAGCAGATAATTTTAAAGTTAGTGGCAGAAATTTACATTCCTCCATAAGTTTTGATGGAAGTGATGGTAGAGAGACAGAAGAAAGAATTATAAAGAAACAGCTTGTGGTAAAGAATCCATGTGTTATTTTTGAAGCCCAGTATGATACTGCAAATACTTAGCAATTTTGACAGGTGAGAACAAAGTTCAAAGATCTAGCCGTTTCTTCAGTAAATGCATAAAAAGTTGTGTGCTGAATCTGTTCAAATTTCTAACCCTAGGAAATGGCAGCTATACCAACAGAAGCAGCCTATTGGAATCTAAATTATAAAAAGGCTGAGACGATCGCTTATATAGATGAGTAATTACAGAAACATTGCAATGCATAGAAAGCTAAAGGTTAGAGTTAAGAATATGAAAAAAAGGGGGGAATTAGGAAGATATTTCTACCAAAACATGGATTCAAAGAATTCTGTTTGAGGAAGGGACTGCGAGTACTATAAGGGAGAAAGCATAAATGACTTTGCCTGTGATCAAGACAATGGAACTAGCAATACCATGTGAAATAGCAAGGTTCCATCTTAAGTGACCATGAATAAGTGTTCAGAGAGTTTAAACAAAGGTATAGATTAAGGAAGGATAAAGAGCAGGATACCACAGTGAGAAAATGTTTTATGGGGCTTTGGAGAATGGCTGAGAATGAGTATTTCAAAAACTGGTAAGAGGATTGCAACAAAGTGAGATGCTAAAAGAGGAATGAGTTGCAGATGAAAACACATTAAGATGCAATTTGCTGATAACAGTGAGTTTTATCATTCCCATTATAACCGGACAAGGCATGAAAGGAATAACCACATGAGGGACGGTATCATCATCTATTAGCCAGGTTCTGTTAATGGCTCAAAGTAGATGTAACCTTGATGTTTCATCAATGGTGTGGTTTTTAATACGATTAAAAATGGGGCTATCAACTGATGATGGTCTAATTTCATTTGTGATTTCTCATCAAATGAAATAATCTACATTCGCATTCTGCCTAAATAACTTTTGAGAATGGGTTGTAAATGGTTAGCATGCAACTAAAACTTGTCACTGCACCTCGGTACACGTGACAATTAATTAAACTCAACTCAAAGAGAGACATTTTGAACCACAGGTGCTTGACAATAACCATTTCATCACAACAGTCTGGCCATTTACATTCAGATGTTATTACATGACCATCATCAAGTTACCCATAGATAGACACAAAATGCTGGAGTAACTCAGCGGGACAAGCAGCATCTCTAGAGAGAAGGAATTGGAGACGTTTCGGGTTGAGACCCTTCTTCAGACTGAAGTTCAGTATGAACATTGACTTCACCAACTCACTAACTTCACTAACAAGTAACCCTTGCTTTCCCTCTCCATCCCCTTCCCAGTTCTCCAACCAGTTTTACTGTATCTGACTATATTTCATCTGTTTGCTTTGTTTTTTATCTTCTCCCAGCTAACAATCATCTATTCTACATTTTCCTTGATCTCCATTCCCTCTGTCCAATTTTCACATAACACTTCCTTATCTATGTATCTCCCACTGCCCTGACATCAGTCTGAAGAATGTCCGAAACATCACCCATTCCTTCTCTCCAGAAATGCTGCCTATCCCGCTGAGTTACTGCTGCATTTTGTGTCCATCTTTTGTATAAACCAGCATCTACAGTTCATTCTCCTCCACGGAGAGGCGACTTTTTCCTGGTCGCCTTCCCTGTGGCCTAACAACGAAGATCGGTGCGGCCTTTCCTGGAGACGCGCCCGGGGCTTCAGCGGCGGGCGCAGCACAGACTCTCGGCGTGGAGCGGGCGAGCCCTTGCTGGGTCTCGCCGGAGGGGAGCGCTCCGTTTCGCTGGACCGGGGCAGCCGGCAGCCTGAAGCCGCAGTCTGCAGAGCACCTGCTGGCGTGGCGTCTACAGCCCGGGATCTCACGTTGGGGACCCGGGAAAGGAAGAAGCTTCCACTCCGACTGCCAGCCCGCGGCCTACTTGTACCGCGGGCGCGGTATGGACTTACCATCGGGAGCGGGGTTCCTCGCTGGGGTTCCCTGGAGGGGAGCTTCGACTTCGACTGCCGGCCCTGCAGTCTGCGGTGCCTCTGGCTGCATCGCGAACTCTAAATCACTGACCGCTGGCCTGCGGTCTACACCAATCTGAAGCCGCGGCCTCCGGTGGGGGCGATACCGATTCAGGACTTACTTTGACTTTTATCATCTGGACGCCCGCAGCGGCGACTGTGGGCGGCTGAGGTCACGACCAAGGGGAAAATGGAGGAGGACTGGCCAAATTTTGCGCCTTCCACCACAGTGATGAATGTTGTGGTGGATGTTTGTGTTAAAATGTTATTGTGTTTTTGTGTGTTCTTTCTCATTGTACCGCTGCTGGCAAATTCATTTCACTTGCACTTTATGTGCAATGTGACGAATAAAACTGATTGTATTGATTGTATTCCTACACATCTAGTTACCTATCATCAACATCCTGGGATATTAGATCTACAATCTATATCTACAATAATCTTCAACACTGGTGCTCCGTAGGGATGCAGTCTCAGTCCCCTTCTTTATTCCTTATACACCCATGACTGTGCATCCAAGTGCACGTACAATTCAATCTACAATCTACATCGTGGGTGGCAGCTTCGTCCGCCCCGAGACGCGGAGTTTGAACCAGCCCGTTCGCGGAGCTCGGATTCGGCCGCGGGATTTACCATCATCCAGCGGCGGGGTCACAACATCGGAAACCTGGATCGCCTCAATGCAGAGGGAGAACAAGGAGGGAAGAGACAAGGACTTTAAGACTTTTGCCTTCCATCACAGTGAGGAGGTGCCTGGTAGACTCGCTGTGGTGGTTGTTAAATCTGTGTTCATTGTGTGTTTTGTTATTTTATTCTATGTTATGACTGCAAGGCACAAAATTTTGTTCAGACTGAAAAGTATGAGTGACAATAAAGGATACTTTGACTTTGACTTGTGACAAATTCACGAATGATGGCACCGTGGTGGACAGGATATCAAATAATGACAAGACGGAGATTGAGAACCTCGGGACCTGGGGTCAAGGCAACAACCTTTCTCTCAGCGTCAGCAAGACAAAGCAGATAGTGATTGCCAAAGTAGAGATGGTTGAAAACTTCAAATTCTGAGTTAATATCACTAGCAACTTGGCCTGGAATAGCCATATCGAACCAATGGCCAAGAATGCACACTAACGCCTCTACTTCCTTAGAAGGCTTAGGAAGTTTGGCATGTCCCCAACAACTCTCACCTACAGATGTGCCGAAGAGAGCATTTTATCAGGATGCATCACAGCACTGTGTGGGAACAACTCCACCCAAGACCGCAAGAAATTATAGAGAATTGTGGACGCAGACCGACCATCACACAGACCAACTTCCCTTCCATTGACTCCATCTACACTTCATGCTGGCTCGGCAAGGCCACCAGCATAATCAAGTCTCACCCCGGTCACTCTCTCTTCTCCCTTCTCCCATCAGGCAAGAGGTAAAGAAGTGTGAAAACGCATACCTCCAGATTCAAGGACAGTTTCTTCCCAGATGTTATCAGGCAAATGAATCAACCTATCAACAATTAGAGAGCAGTCCTGAGCAACTATCTACCTCATTGTAGACCCTCAGGCTATCTTTCATTAGGTTTTATTGGACTTTGTCTTGTACTAAATATTATTCCCTTTATCATGTACATTGTAGATAGCTCAATTATATTCATGTACATTCTTTCAGTTTACTGGTTAGCACAAAACAAATATAATTTCACTGTACTTCAGTACAGATGACATTAAACTAACCAACTAACTAACATGTGTTCAAGAAGGAACTGCAGATGCTGGAAAATCGAAGGTACACAAACATGCTGGAGAAACTCAGCGGGTGCAGCAGCATCTATGGAGCGAAGGAGATAGGTAACGTTTCAGAAGAAGGGTTTTGGCCCGAAATATTACCTATCTCCTTCGCTCCATAGATGCTGCTGCACCCGTTGAGTTTCTCCAGCATTTTTGTGTACCAACTAACTAACACTCCTGCCCCCCCCTCCCACCATTTGCACATTGTGGCTGCAATGTGCGTCATGTGCGCATCCACAAAAGCACTGCAATTGCTGATAGCATCGGCCAAGCCTGACACGTCTATAACCAATAAATGAAAGGGTAGAAGAGTGATAGGGAATTCTATTACTCACATGCTGCCCAGGTCCGACACCATCCTGACTTGGAAATACATTGCAATTCCTCATAATCATTAGATTTAAATCCCAGGCCTCCTGATTCAACAATAGTCTGGGATTATCTTCAGCAAGACTGCAGTGATCTAATGTTGCTCACCACCATCCTCTCAATGGCAATTATGAATGGGCAATAAACGCAGGCTCGTGTAAATTATTTCTTAAAAATAACATGAAAATAATATATTTGCTTAGCTAATTGTGAATATCCAAAGATATAGCATGCTAAACTCCGATAGATATCTGTATCAAATGGTGCCCATATCCTATAAATGAAAGTTAATGAATGTTAAGTACCTTGCTGATAAATAAACTGTGGCATCAAGCAATGCAAGACAAAATCATAAGCAAAAGATTATTTTAGGTGGTTAATGAGGTTACTAAAAGTGAAGCAAGAGATCAGAGAGTGGTGAACATTACCCAATCCATCACAGGCTCGTAAAACCTCCTTCCATTCAGTCCATATTCAAGGTGTAAGAAGGAATTGCAGATGCTGGTTTAAACTGAAGATAGACACAAAAAGCTGGAGTAACTCAGCGGGACAGGCAGCATCTCTGGAGAGAAGGAATGGGTGACGTTTTGGGTCAACCGGTCTGAAGAGGGTTTTGACCCAAAACATCACCCATTCCTTCTCTTCAGAGATGCTGCCTGTCCCACTGAGTTACTCCAGCTTTTAGTGTCCATATTCAAGGTGTGTTGCATTGGGCAGCGTGGAAGTATCGTCAAGCAGGCCTGCCACCTGGCCATTCTTTTTTGTCTTTTCTAATTTCTGGGAGAAGATATCGGAGTTTTGTAAACTTGAAAGTCCAGATTAAAAAATGCTTCTTTCCCACAGCTATCAGATTCCTGAACTAATCACCTCTTTCACACCCACTTCCTGGAGGTGTTACCACATAATCTTACTCGTAATTCTACCTCATTCAGTTATTCTCTCATTGCAGTGCTTCAGATTGCACTAAATTCTTTGCACCATTATGTTGTTTTGCATTCATTGTTCTATTTATTGTTGCATCTATCACAACTGTATACTGTTTCCTCTGTGAGCTTCATGCAAACTAGTAATTTCATTGCATCCTGGAGTCTATGACTATAAATTAATCTGAATATTTATTACTAATTTGCTTTGGAGTTAGCAAAACAGCTCAAGTTGCACCCAAAGATGTATTAAATTTTAAAAGCACTTTCGTGAGAAATTTAGATCAAATTCATTAACAGAATAACACGCCAGATTCTGCCATGAAACAATGAAACCACCTTCTACTAGTCTAGCTGCTACTTCAGATGATATATGAAAAAATAAACCAAGAGATGATAAAATTATGCAATGAAACCTATTCAGATGCTGATTAAAACCCATTGCAATTAGATAGTCCAAGGGAATGGCAACTAGCCCTCAAGATTAACTTTTGATATTATGAATTGTGCATTTTCTTTCCGAACACTAGCACCAGCATAATGAAGCTCCAAAAAGAACATGAATGAATCAAAAGCATCTAAACCAAATGATGTTTGTAGATGTCTACACTGGTATTAGAAATGTAAATTAATGGCATTCAGAAAGAGAGTTAAAAAAACCTGAGAATATTTGCCTCTAATAATTCTGAAGCATTCTATAAAAACAACTTTACACTTGAGTCTTAATATTCAAAGGATAAAAAACTAAATCCTCATAATTTCTGTTCACAAAATATTTGTCCACTTGATTTGGAAGGAAATTTCTCGTAAAATATCTACACAATCTCACTTCTACAACTTATTGTGAAATCCTGATTTTGATGTTAAAAATGTACTATTTTCATACTATCAGTTTTAAATACGTCTTTACACTCTACACATATATTTCAGTCACATTAGCAGTGTGGTTATTTAATTTGCATGCAATATTGAATGAATTCCTCCAAACTATTATACATTTATATATGCACTGCCAAAAAAATGTTTAAAAATTTGAATCTGACCCCAAGAAATATTTTCTCAATTCGGTAAATCAGTGTATCTCCAACTCCATTCTAATGAAAATAGATATAAAAATGGTGGAAAGCTCATCAGCAACATCTGAAATAAGCTGCTGTGCCACAACCTTCTTCCTTTCATCCCTTTCCAGTTTTCCCCCCAAGAACTTTAGACTGAAGGTTATAAAGTAATAACACTTCCCCCTTTCCTGGCAGATTTCCATGCAAAGGCAATAAAGATTTTCATTTCCTTCACACCCCTTGTTTACCACAGAAGCTATAAATACTTTAATTCAATTAAAAAGTTTGAACACCCCAGGCTGACAATTTGGTTCAGCAAACAAAAGATAAGTCACACGTTTATGTGGATTAGATTAAAGAAATTTGAAACATTTTATCTCTGCAATTTATCCGGTAATAACTTACTTCAATTAATGCACACATATATGATAATTCAAAGTGTAGTACAAAGACAGGATGGCATCACCACAAGATAGAACTCTTTTGTCCATCAATCAACAATTAAGTCCAATTGTACCATTACAATGCAAAATGTTTCCTTTCTAATCAAAATAACTGGACTCAGCAGCTCTGCTGGCAAAGCGTAAGCAGCAAATTCCGCCAGCTACAAACTCGGAAACAATCTTGAATTATTTGTTGCTGACCGCCAGCTGAACTCTATCCTGACGAGAGCTGTCACCATTAGGCTTTTCTGTGCACATTCAATCAACCAACGGCAATAGCAGTATGGTTCTGTTCAAGTCACTAGCGATGGATTGAGAAGCATAATAAAGCCAAATTTCTGTATAATAACCTGTGAATTGGGATTGTTCAGATTTATTCCTTCATTTAAAAAATATATACTTCTGCGATAGCTGAAATAGTGATTGCCAGTTTAGAGCACTGTTAGAATCTGTTAGCTTGTGATCCAAAAACCAAAGCAATGTAATTTCTGTTCTAATAAAAATGTTAACCACTAGTTGCATATTCCTTACCTCATTGGACCTTTTATTCCTTTGATTGATGTGCCTTAAAACATCAATTAACAAAAAACACTGTACATGAAAATTGTTGGTTAAAAGCCATGTATTTAACATACACTTTTCTAAACCATATGTAAAATGTTATACATAACTAATCATGTCTTTATCAAAATATGAAACAAAGAGAATTATGCTCAATTGCATTCTTATTCACCATAGCTTTTAAAAACAACCAATGGAAACACATTACTTAGCTTACATGACCCTGCTTTTAAAAAAGCATCACAAAAATATTTTCCAGTTTGTATACCTGCATTCTCCCCAAACAGCGAACCTAATCTCAGCTAAGCTATCACCTCCAGAAGAAAAATCATGCAAGGTAAATAAACTGAAGAAAAAACAAATGTTGTCTAACAGTTCATTATGCTGGAAGCATCTGAAAGACAGTTTTTTTCCGGCTCACAATTGAAGAATATTTTGTGATAAAAGGGAAAGGACAATCAATCAATATTCAATCAATATTGATTCCATGTCATTTGAACCTCAGTGAGGCTCAAACGAAACTCACAAGGAAAGGGAACTCTTTAAGGGTACCTGAGAATGGAGATGTCATCTTATAAACAACTGCCGTCACCATCCATTCCTTACTCCAGATCTCCTCAGCATCACCTTACATTTGTCAAGAGTTTTGGAACAACTGATTTAAGAATTTGATTTAGTCAATAGGTGCAATTCAAGGATGTTAGTGTGTATTTTCTTTCATTTTATCCACCACAAATAATAATTTCATTAATTTAAATGTACCCATTGAGGTGGAAGATTGCAACCTTCACGTAGTTCCCCCTGTTTCGACGAATGCAATCAACCCAGCGTGCACAATTAAATAATATCAAATAGAACAAGTTGTCCTACAACTTTAGGCTGTGCACGCCATACGCAAGCAGAAAAAATGCACCCATCACACAACTTGTGGGTCAGACCGCATTTGGAGTATTGTGAGGAGTTTTTGGCCCAATATCGGAGTAAGGATGTGCTGGCATGGAAGAGGGTCCAGAAAATGATCTCAGGAATGATTGGTTTAACATATGATGACTGTTTGACGGCACTGGGCCTGTACTGGAGTTTAGAAGGCTGAGGGGGGACCTCATTGAAACTTACCGAATATTGAAAGGCCTAAATAAACTGGATGTGGAGAGGATGTTGCCACTAGTGGAAGAGTCTAGGACCAGAGGCCTTAGAATAAAAGGACATACCTTAGAAAGGAGATGAGATGGAATTTCATTACTCAGAAGGTGGCAAATCTGTGGAATTAATTACCACAGAAGGTTGTGCAGGCCAAGTCAATGGATATTTTTAAGGCAGAGATTGACAGATTATTGATTAGTAAGGGTGTTATGGATTATGGGGAGAAGACAAGATAATCGGGTTCACAGGGGGAGATAGATCAGCCATGACTGAATGGTGGAGTAAACTTGATGGGCTGAATTGCCTTTTCCTGCTCCTATAACTTATGAACCTGCTAAAATACCAATTTTAGCAAGCTGCAAAGAATTTCCTATCGCTAACATGATGCAAAAAGGTTTCCCCAAAGTACAGTGCATAAAAATTACGACTGATGGATTTACAAATGAAGATATTAATATATATATATATATATATATCTTCGTTCAGTACCGTCATTCAATATGATTATGGCTGATAATCCAAGAACAGTACCCCGTTCCTGCTTTCTATCCATATCCCATTATTCCATTAGCCCTAAGAGCTATATCTAACTCTCTCTTGAATACCTCCTTCTTGAATACATATATCATTAACAGCAACAGGGGTGAAAGTGGCTTAAATGTATTACCATGGATGCCATCTAAATGTCTTCGATACATTCATATTGCAAACATAGTATTACCCGAGCACTATGCTAATCCACTTTCACCTCATGAAACAGATCATTTGACCAAACGTTTCTGAAGGAGGAGCTACACAGACTAAAAAGATATATTTTCTCTTTAAAAATAATTAGCATTGTGTAAATCTAACATTGATATTTCTTTCATGAAAAGTGTTTAAAAGAAAAACAATATTTGAAGTAAAAGACACAAAATAGTCTTGAATGTCCAAATCAGGGTCTACCTTCCAAATTTACCATGCATACACCATAGTGTGTATCCCAATTTATTAATGACCCTTAAAGGGATAATTTCAGGAATCCCGACAAAGGAGTGATTTAAATTACAGACATTTAACATTTACTTCATTTTAAGATCCATGTTCTCTTCTCGCATCTGGATAATGTCCAGATGAGATATCCCCTCACCTCTCCTCCCCCAAATATCTCACATACATAGTTAAAACATCTTAAACAGTTCATATAACCCACATAAGCAACCTTTTGACTAGATTTGGAAAGACCCAACTGATCAAATTAATACCATTTATAAAACGATATGCTATTTATGCAAGGAAATGATTCTTCTAACATTTCACTTTAGAACACCTCAATTTATGAAAATAATTCTAATTTTCAAACAAAACATTGCATTGTGTTTCTATTTGTCTGTCCATCACAAACAACGTCTGCTAGGAAAATCTGAGTATTGAAACATTATCCCAGAAATGCTTTACACTAACTTTACACAGATATTTATTAATTTACACTAATGAGGCCTTTTGTAAAACATCATTCAAATAGCCATGGTTGAACATGAGTAGTTGCCATAGGAGCAGAAAATGATTATGCCTGTCTGTTCTCTTTCAAAATATCTGATTATGCATGCCAAGAATTATTCTAATTATAGACTTAGGCCTGGAGGCCTGCAATCAGATTACAATTTGCAGTATACGTATCTTAATTTATTGTTCCATTAATTAGTTTATCAGTATTAAAGAAGCTTATGGTTAATACATTTACATCAGAAATGCTCTTTATTTTAAGCCTAGTGTGCTCAGTAATAATAAATGTAAAATCAAGTTGTAAAAGAAAGCAAAGCAAATATGCCTGAAAAACATGATCGGGAGATTTGCTTCATTACATAAACAATTCTCTCCCGTATAATAGGCAAAGAAATAAGGCTGAAATTTCATACCTGTTCTTGTTCATGAGCTGTATGGCCAGATGAACATTTTCTCATTGCTTACAAAGCAATGAATGGGAGCTCACAAGTAGACAAGACATGAAACATAGCACTAAAAAAAAATCCCAACTTCCAGGGTACAAGCAAGAAACAGATATACCCGCTCAAAAAAGTTTTTTCCTTGCTGCTGTGAACACAAAAATCCATGCTTTTCTGCAGTCCCTGAATTTCACTGCAGCAAAGAGTTACCCCCTCAAGGATAGCAGATGTTTCTGTTTGATATTTAGGATGTTTTGAAGGTACTCATAAATCACCTGACATAGGATACTCAAGAGATGGCAGCACATAACCATGTGCTGATTCTATAGAACCATGGCCACAGTTTATAGGACCAATAGCCAAGACAGAGCTGCAAAAGGAGCAGAATCATCAGTAACTTGAAAATAAGCTGACACTTCGAGTAATGCAGAAAAATGCACAGCCAACTTCATCCCAAAATTCTTAGAGAACATTTTTGTCTCTTTTAATGTGTGAATACATGGAATCATAGAATAGTATGGCCAAAATGTCAGCCCTGAATTTCCTGCGGGGCCCCTTCCAAATTTAAAGTAGTGGCTGCTTTAAATTATCTCGACAGGTTATCCACCCCTAGCTAGCCAGACTGGCAGATTGGTTGTGTTTGTGTCAAGGTAGAAACATAAAAAAGAAACAGGATGAGAAAATTCAGTCTCTTGAGCCCCTTCTGCCAATCAATCAGATCATGACTGATCTAGGACGTAACTCCATGCTTGTCCTTGCACCGTATCTTTAAATATAGAGCCCTGTGCTAAATTTCTAACATTCATTGCATGTCCTTACTTCAATCTTGATAGATCTAGCTCCAAATTATAGCCAAGTGCTATAGTTTTAGTCATTAACCGGCAGAAAAACCTTTAATCTTTCTAGGGTTTTGGTTGATATTGTGGGGAAGTTTGTGGGTAAAAAGCCAATGTGGTAGAGTGTATATTTAAAAAAAACTGCTGGAGGAACTCAGTGGGTCAAGCACAACCTTTTTTGTGGTCCAGTACAGTAATTACCTCAATCTGGCAAGGTAAATACTGTGAAACACAACTAATTAAGTTACATGCAAAATATTAAAATGTAGTTATTTTAGTGTGACTGATATGCAATCACACTAAAATATTTTAATTACCGATATGCTGCATTTTACTGCGTCCAAAAAGCAGCAAGTGTGCAAGTTGTTTCACATCATTTATCAAAAATATTTCCTCAATGAATAGTCAAATTTCCTCAATGAATAGTCAAATAGTCAAATAGGCTCCTTTTCATGGGGAGAGCGGGGGCGGGGTAAGAGGTGGGAGAACGGGTGCAATGACACTGGTGAATTGGCTCTCAACTTCTCCAAGAATCTAGTAAAGAAAACAATATTAAAATTATTTCACTGATTGTAGTGAAATGTTGAGCCTAACTTAATAGATGTTAAGCAAAAACCTGTGACACACACACTGGATTTCTGTTTCCCACATTAGATGGCTTTAAACAGCAAGGGAAGTACTAATGGTTCCTTTTTTGAAAAAAATCTCAACCTGCCTGAATGATCCAGATCTCCCACTGGGACCATTTGTAAGGCTGAGTAGATAGTCAAGCCAATTTCCTCAAGCAAACAGCAACAAACATTTTTCAGGTGTTGTCTGTGAAGCTGGTAGGGATTTAGAAATGCTAGTTGAGAATACACTTTCCATTTAGAACAAGGAAATATCATTAATTCATTCTCCTCAAATAAATCTTGCTTTGTGGTGGATTCGGAATGTTCATCTAATCAGAAGATTGGGAGGCAAATTGAATTTCAACATTATATAAGTACAGTCGACAAAGCAATTGTATCATTGCAGATCGACAGGAGGCTGATGTTTATCTTCTCTAAATCAAATGATGTCATGAATCAGCACTCAACTAAAAGAAAAAATTATGAGAGGTCAAGTAGCGAGAGAGAACTGCAGAATATGAGGCAGAATATAGAAAGATTGTTGGTGGTCGAAATGTTAGTTGGGAGTCGGAAACACAAAAATGGGTCAGGGATTGGGGAGAAAATACAAAGGAGGCATAAGTACTGCTCAGGTTAGAAAAATAACAGATTTTAGCAGGTAGGAGCAGCCATGTTTAGAACATAAAACTGTACAGCACAGGAACAGACCCTTCAGCCCGCAATGCCTGTGCAGAACATGATGCCAAGATAAACTACTCTCATCTGCTTGCACATTATCTATATCCCTTCATTCCCTGCATATCCCTATCCCTTCTCTATCCCTTCTATATCTATATCCCATCATTCACTCCGGGCCAGGAAGCGAGCAGGTAAGATCATCTCTGACCCCTCTCACCCTGGCCACAAACTCTTTGAATCACTTCCCTCTGGAAGGCGACTCCGGACTGTCAAAGCTGCCACAGCCAGACATAAAAACAGCTTTTTTCCACGAGTAGTAGCTCTACTTAATAACCAAAAATCTGTAGCCTCCTTATGCTCTGGTATTTTATTTAATTTACATATTTAATCAATAATGTTTTATTATTAATGTTTAATGTTTTATGTGTCATTCCTAACTGTCACTGTATGTCATGTTGTCACTTGCGAGCGGAGCAACAAGGCAAATTCCTTGTCTGTCCTTGTATGGCCAATAAACTTATTCAATCTTTCATTCATATCAATGTGTAGCAATGTTACAAAACTTTGAGATTTTAAAAATCAAGTCTGCAATTTATCCCATCAGATAAAGCATAACAATAAGTTTAATTTGACACCAAATTCACTTTCATATCTCAAGTATTAAAAATGTTATGGCCATTTTCATACTCGGAAATTAGCATCTTGTTCCCTATTGATTTTCAATGGACATTACAAAAAAGCTGTGATCTTGGATAATCAAAAGCCCATTTCTTAAGGAAAGATTAACATTTTTAAATAGCCTAAGTGTCCAAAGATTATTCACAAATAATTCACAATATAACATGATTTTTATATCTAATTTACATTAATTTATAGGCCAAATGGAAGGAATTTAGTGTTCAATTGCTGTAAATAAATGCCCATTTAAATCGGCTTTCTAGTGGGTTCATGTGAACGCGCGCTGGTTTAGAATGTTGACATCGCGCTGGATTAGTGCCCTCAAATGCCGAGAAAAATACTGCGGGATATAAAAAGCCCAAAATGAACTACTCGCTATAGATAACTTGATATATAGGGTTATATATATGCCCCATTTAATGTAAAAATAAGGTACATACCTTTAATTGTTTGCTTTATAAAACCCTGGGGCTGCGAGAGGTTGCGGAATGAGACAGTAATTTTAAACTATTATAACTATATTATCGAGGCCTATAAAACTAATAATACCTTTTGCGACCGGGTCTTGCAGCGATTTTTCGTTAATGATTTACTAGGCTGAACATCTGCGATTAGTACAGCCTAGTAAAAATCGCGTTTTAAACCCGCCCCCTCCAAACAGCGCCAAAATCGCGGACCTGGCTGTGGGCAGATTCCCAATGGCGATTCAGGTAGGTTTTGTAACATACCTACAATGTGCCTATCTAAAAGTCTCTTAAGCAGTAGTATCGTATCTGCCTTCACCACCACTGCTGGCAGCGCCCTACAGGCACCCACCATTCAAGAAACAAGAGTGTTTTATTGTCAAAGGCACAAAAACAATGAAATACTTACTTACAGCAGCACAACAGATTTATAAACACAATAATATAATAGACAAAGATTTTTAAAAAGTTCAATAAATAAAAACCAATGTAATGAAAAAAAACAAAAGAAAACCCTAAGACCAACCTAAGACCAACCAATTCAACCAAGGCAGTTCGTAGTTTAGTTGGATGTTCGTAGTGTTCAATAGGCTGATGGTCATTGTGAAGAAGCTGCACCTAAACCTGGACATTACAATTTTCAGACTCTTATACCTGCTTTCCAGGGTGGTGTAGGTCTATGATGATGCTGGCTGCCTTTTTGAAGCAGCGCCTCTTATCCCTTCAATAGTGGGAAACCTGTGATTGGCAGGGTAGTGTGAACCACGTTTTGTAATCTCCTTAGGTCCTGGGCATTCGAGTCATCGAACCAGGCCATGATGCAATCAGTCAATATGCTCTTTACCGTACACCTTTAGAAGTTCAAGACAGTATTTGTTGACATACCAAATCTCCACAATCTACAGTGCATTCAGAAAGTATTCAGATTCCTTCACTTTTTCCACATTTTGTTACGTTACAGCCTTATTTTAAAATGGATTAAATTCATTTTTTTCATCATCAATCTACACACATTACCCCAGAATGAAGAAGCGAAAACAGGTGTTAGAAATTTTTGCGAGGTAATTAAAAATAGATAGCTGAAATATCACATTTACATAAGTATTCAAACCCTTTGCTACGACACTCAAAATTGAGCTTAGGTTTCCATTGATTATCCTTGAGATGTTTCTACAACTTGACTGGAGTCCACCAGTGGTAAATTAAATTGATTGGACATGATTTGGAAAAGCACACACCTGTCTATATAAGGTCCCACAGTTAACGGTGCATGTCAGAGCAAAAACCAAGCCATGAAGATGAAGGAATTGTCCGTAGACCTCCGAGACATGATCGAGCCACAGATCTGGAGAAGGGTATAAAACAATTTCTGTAGCATTGGAGGTCCTGAAGAGCACAGTGGCCTCTGTCATTCTTAAATGGAAGAACTTTGGAACCATCAAGACTCTTCATAGAGCTGGTCGCCTGGCCAAACTGAGCAATCGGGGGAGAAGGGCCTTGGTCAAGGTGGTGACCAAGAACCCGATGGTCACTCTGACAGAGCTCTGGGGAAATGGCAGAACCTTCCAGAAGGACAACTATATCTGCAGCACTCCACCAATCGGGCCTTTATTGTAGAGTGGCCATCACTCCTCAGTAAAAGGCACATGACAGCCCACTTGGAATTTGCCAAAAGGTACCTAAAGGACTCTCAGACCATGAGAAACAAGATTCTCTGGTTTGATGAAACCAAGATTGAACTGTTTGGCCTGAATGCCAAGCGTCACGTCTGGAGGAAACCAGGCACCGCTCATCTCATGGCCAATACCATACCTATGGTGAAGCATGGTGGTGGCAGCATCCTGCTGTGGGGATGTTTTCCATCGGCAGGAACTGGGAGACTAGTCAGGATCATGGCAAAGATGAATGGAGCAAAGTACAGAGAGGTCCTTGATGAAAACCTGCTCCAGAGCGTCTGGACGTCAGACTGGGGTGGAGTTTCACCTTCCAACAGGACAACAACCCAAAGCACACAGCCAAGACAACGCAGGAGTGGCTTTGTGACAAGTCTCGAGCCTATAATCGCTGCCAAAGGTGCCTCAGTAAAGTATTGAGTAAATGAAGTACTGAGTAAAGGGTCTGAATACCTATGCAAATGTGATATTTCAGTTATTTATATTTAATTATTTCTAAATACCCGTTTTCGCTTCTTCATTCTGGGTAGATTGATGATTTTAAAAAATGTAATCCATTTTAAAATAAGGCTGTAACGTAACAAAATGTGGAATAAGTGAAGGGATCTGAATGCTTTCTGAATGCACTGTAAGGAAGTGGAAGGGTTGATGGGCTTTCTTTATGATTGCAACAATGTGCTGGGTCCAGGACATATCTTCAGAGATATATACGGCCAGGAACCTGAAGTTCATAAGTTGTAGGGGCAGAATTAGGCCATTCGGTCCATCAAATCTATTCCGCATTTCAACCATTGCTGATTTTCCCTATCAACTATCCCTATCAACCCTATTCTCCTGCCTTCTTGCCATAACCCCCGACACCCATACTAATGAAGAATCTATCAATATCCACCTTCAAAATATCCATTGGCTTGGCCTCCACAGCCTTTGGTAGCAATGTATTCCACAGATTCACCACTCTCTGACTAAATAAATTCCTCCTCATCTCCTTTCTAAAGGTACATCCTTTTATTCTGAGGCCGTGCCTCTAGTCCTAGACTCTCCCACTAGTGGAAACATCCTCTCCACATCCACTTCATCCAAGCCTTTCACTATTCAGTAAGTTTTAATGAGGACCCTCTCATCCTTCTAAACTCCAGCGATTACAGGCTCAGTACCATCATACACGCGTATGTTAACCCAATCATCCCTGGGATCATGTTTGTAAACCTCCTCTGGACCCTCTCCAATGCCAGCACATCCTTCCTCACATATTGGGCCCAAAACTGCTCACAATAGTCCAAATGTGGTCTGACCAGTACCTTATTAAGCCTCAGTATTATATCCATGTTTTTACATTCGTCGATGGGGGCGCTGCAAGCCGGAAGCCCTGCCAGCAGTGTGTCAGTTCTTTCTACTTTTTAATTTTTTTTAGTGTGTTTAAATGTGTTTTTCATGTTTCTCTGTGTGTCTTGTGTGGGGGGGTATGGGGGAAACCGCTTCAGTTGCCTCCTCCACGATGAGGCGACTTTTTCCATGTCGCCTCCCCCATGGCCCAACAGCAAGGATCGGTGCGGCCTTTCCCGGAGAAGCATCCGGGGCTTCAGCGGCGGGCGCAGCGTGGACTCTCGGCGTGGAGCGGGCGAGCCCTCGCTGGGGGTTGCAAGAATGGAGCACTCCGTTCGCTGGCCCGCGGCAGCCTGAAGCGGCGGTTTGCGGAGTTCTAGCTGGCGCGGTGTCCTGTGCCTGGGATCCCTCGTTGGGGACCCGGGAGAAGAAGAAGCTCCAACCACCGGCCCACGGCCTACTTCTACCGCAGGCGCGGCGGGGACTTACCATCAGGAGCGGGGTCCCTTGCCGGGGATCCCTGGAGGGGAGCTTCTACCGCCGGCCCCACGGTCTGCGGTGCTTCTGGCTACGGCGCAGCGGGAACTTTAAATCTTCGATGGCCGGCCTCCGGTGGGGAGGCACCAATTCAGGACTCACCTGGACTTTTACCTTGTCTGCATATCTGGACGCCCGCAGCGGCGGCTGCGGAGGGTTGAGGTCCAGACCACGGGGAAAATGGAGGACTGGCCAAATTTTGTGCCTTCCACCACAGTGATGAATGCTGTGGTGCATGTTTGGGTTACATTTTTTATTGTGTTTTTGTGTGTTCCTTTTCATTGTACCGCTGCTGGCAAATTCATATCACTCGCACTTTATGTGCAAGTGACGAATAAAACTGATTGCTTGATTGATCGACATTCGAGTCCTCTCCAAATAAATGGTATATTTGGATTTGCCTCGAATTAAATGCTAGCATTGCATTTGGCAGTTGGTGACTCCCTCCACCACCAACCCATAATGAAGACAAGTTTGTGGTCCTTTCAGCCTTCCTCTTCTAAAGTCAAAAATCAGTTAGTTTGTTTTACTGACATTGAGCCCAGGGTTGTTGTTCAGGCACCATTCACTCAAACAATCAATCTCCCTCCAATACTCTGATTCATCATTACGGAGCTGGAACTGTGTCTGGCTGCACTGTTATGGGTATAGATTGAGTAGACCAGGGGGCTGTGCACACACCCTGGTATAAAAAAAAGTTGCCCTGCATATCTCCTTTAAACTTTGTTCCTCTCGCCTTAAAGCTATGCCCTCCAGTCTTAGATATTTACACTCTGGGAAAAGGTTCTGATTGACTTCCCTATCTTTTCCTCTAATAATTGTGTATACTTGATAAAAGTCTCCCCTCAATCTCTGGCGTCCCAGAGAAAACAATCAAAGTTTGTCCCACCTCTCCGTGTAGTTAATATCACCTAATTTTAATGGCAAGAGGTTGATTCTTGCATAGTGGTCCCATAAGAGAATCTGTCTTCATCGGATACAGATACAAAAATCCGGAGTAACTCAGCGGGTCACACAGCATCTCTGGAGAAAGGAAATAGATGTTTCGGGTCGAGACCCTTCTTCAGACTGAGAGTAAGGGGAAAGGGGAATCATCCAATACAATCAGCCTAATATATTTTCATCTCTTTTCCGCCTGTTAATCTAGCACTATTTCTAGTTGCTGCACTCTAACTTTCCCTTCACTCTACCTATTGTACATGAGTTTGGCTTGATTCTATTTATGTTTTGGTTGGCGGCATGCAAAATGAAGTTTTTTGCTGTATATGTGACTATAATAGACCAAAACCTAATTCAGGTAGCATCTAATATATAACCATATAACAATTACAGCATGGAAACAGGCCATCTCGGCCCTACAAGTCCGTGCCGAACAACAATCTCTTCTGAAAAACCATCCTCTTTTTAGCACCAGGATAAGCAGCTGGTTTATTTGTGGGATATTGAAGGTCTTGTCTGAGTTTTAAAAAAAAAATCAAATTAGAAATGTGTGCAACAAATGGGTGACTTCAATCTACATATAGATTGGGTGAATCAAATTGGCAGGGGTGCTGAGGAAGAGGATATCTTGGAATACATGCAGGATGGTGTTCTAAACCAACATGTAGAGGAACCAACGAGAGAGCAGGCTATTCTAGACTGGGTATTGAGTAATGAGGAAGGGTTAGTTAGCAGTCTTGTTGTGGGTGGCCCCTTGGGCAAGAGTGACCATAATATGGTTGAGTTCTTCATTAGGATGGAGTGTGACATCAATAATTCAGAAACAAGTGTTCTGAATTTAAAGAAAGGTAACTTCGAGGGTATGAGACGTGAATTGGCCTAGACTGGCAATTGATTCTTAAAGGGTTGACAGTGGATATGCAATGGAAGGCATTTAAAGGCTGCATGGATGAACTACAACAATTGTTCATCCCAGTTTGGCAAAAGAATAAATCAGGGAAGGTAGTGCATTGTGGATAACAAGGGAAATCAGGGATAGTATCAAAACAAAAGATGAAGCATACAAATTAGCCAGAAAAAGCAGCCTACCAGAGGACTGGGAGAAATTCAGTCCAGCAAAGGAGGACAAAGGGCTTAATTAGGAAAGGGAAAATAGATTATGAAAGAAAAATGGCAGGGAACATAAAAACAAACTGCAAAAGTTTTTTATAGATATGCGAAGAGAAAAAGATTAGTTAAAACAAATGTAGGTGCCTTGCAGTCAGAAACAGGTGTATTGATCATGGGGAACAAGGACATGGCAGACCAATTGAATAACTACTTTGGTTCTGTCTTCACTAAGGAAGACTTAATTAATCTGCCGCAAATAGCAGGGGACCGGGGGTCAAATGAGATGGAGGAATTGAGTGAAATCCAGGTTAGCCGGGAAGTGGTGTTAGGTAAATTGAATGGAATAAAGGCCGATAAATCCCCAGGGCCAGATAGGCTGCATCCCACAGTACTTAAGGAAGTAGCCCCAGAAATAGTGGATGCATTAGTGATAATTTTTCAAAACTCTTTAGATTCTGGAGTAGTTCCTGAGGATTGGAGGGTAGCTAATGTAACCCCACTTTTTAAAAAGGGGGTGGGGGGAGAGAGAAAACAGGGAATTACAGACCAGTTAGTCTAACATCGGTAGTGGGGAAACTGCTAGAGTCAGTTATTAAAGATGGGATAGCAGCACATTTGGAAAGGGGTGAAATCATTGGACAAAGTCAGCATGGATTTATGAAAGGTAAATCATGTCGGACGAATCTTATAGAATTTTTCGAGGATGTAACTAGTAGAGTGGATAAGGGAGAACCAGTGGATGTGTTATATCTGGACTTTCAGAAGGCTTTCGACAAGGTCCCACATAAGAAATTAGTATAAAAAATAAAGTTCACGGTATTGGGGGTTCAGTATTGATGTGGATAGAGAACTGGCTGGCAGACAGGAAGCAAAGAGTAGGTGTTAACGGGTCCTTTTCACAATGGCAGGCAGTGACTAGTGGGGTCTTTAGTAACTTGTCAGTTTCTTTGTTGAACTAAATTAAGTCGCATGTTGCAATCAAAAGCGCTTGAACAATTGGTTGGGAAGAAAGCCAAACTGTAAGAAAGACGACTGGGATCAGTGCTGGGATCCCAGCTATTTACAATGTATATTAATGATCTGGACGAGGGAATTGAATGCAACATCTCCAAGTTTGTGGATGACACGAAGCTGGTGGGCAGTGTTAGCTGTGAGGAGGATGCTCGGAGGCTGCAAGATGACTTGGATAGGCTGGGTGAGTGGGCAAATGCATGGCAGATGCAGTATAATGTGGATAAATGTGAGGTTATCCACTTTGGTGGCAAAAACAGGAAAGTAGATTATTACCTGAATGGTGGCCGATTAGGAAAAAGGGAGATGCAACAAGACCTGGGTGTCATGGTACACCAGTCATTGAAAGTAGGCATGTAGGTGCAGCAGGCAGTGAAGAAAGCGAATGGTATGTTAGCATTCATAGCAAAAGGATTTGAGTATAAGTGTAGGGAGGTTCTACTGCAGTTGTACAGGGTCTTGGTGAGACCCCACCTGGAGTATTGTGTACAGTTTTGGTCTCCTAATCTGAGGAAGGACATTCTTGCCATAGAGGGAGTACAGAGAAGGTTCACCAGACTGATTCCTGGGATGTCAGGACTTTCATATGAAGAAAGACTGGATAGACTAGGCCTGTACTCGCTAGAATTTAGAAGATTAAAGGGGGATCTTGTAGAAACTTACAAAATTCTTAAGGGGTTGGACAGGCAAGATGCAGGAAGATTGTTCCCGATGTTGGGGAAGTCCAGAATAAGAGGTCACAGTTTAAGGATAAAGGGGAAATCTTTTAGGACATGAGATGAGAAAAACATTTTTTACACAGAGAGTGGTGAATCTCTGGAATTTTCTGCCACAGAATGTAGTTGAGGCCAGTTCATTGGCTATATTTAAGAGGGAGTTAGATGTGGCCCTTGTGGCTAAAGGGATCAGGGGGTATGGAGAGAAGGCAGGTACAGGATACTGAGTTGGATGATTAGCCATGATCATATTGAATGGTGGTGCAAGCTCGAAGGGCCGAATGGCCTACTCCTGCACCTATTTTCTATGTTTCTATGTTTCTTAACTAGGAAGTTCCAATATAAACTATCTATCTAACTGCAAGTTCAGGGAAACCAATCATACTCTTGGTCAGTTTTAAATCAGGCTTCCAAATTAAAACTGTAATGAACTCTGGCAGTTACTCGTTTGGGGCCAGGAGGACATGATCCTCACCAAGTCTAAAATGTACCTGTGGCAGCAACATACGGTAATCAAAATATTAAGACAGTGGATTTAAAATGTATAGGTGACAGTCGGTCGCATTGTATGCCCTGCCATAACAAAGTACAGTAATTCACAGTTGAATAGACAATAGGTGCAGGAGTAGGCCATTCGTCCCTTCGAGCCAGCACTGCCATTCAATATGATCAATGCTGATCATCCCCAATCAGTACCACGTTCCTGCCCTCCCCATATCCCCAGACTCCGCTATCTTAAAGAGCCCTATCTAGCTCTCTCTTGAAAGTGTCCAGAGATCCGGCTTCCACCGCCCTGTGAGACAGAGAATTCCACAGACTCACAACTCTCTGTGAGAAAAAGTGTTTCCTCACCTCTGTTCTAAATGGCTTACTCCTTATTCTAAAACTGTGGCCCCTGGTTCTGAACTCCCCCAACATCGGGAACATGTTCCTTTCTCTAGTGTGTCCAAACCCTTAATAATCTTGTTTCAATAAGATCTCCTCTCATCCTCCTAAACTCCAGAGTATACAAGCCCAGCTGTTCCATTCTCTCGGCATATGACAGTCCCGCCATCCCGGGAATTAACCTTGTAAACCTACGCTACATTTCCTCAATAGCAAGGATGTCCTTCCTCAAATTAGGGGACCAAAACTGCACACAATACTCCAGATGTTGTCTCATTAGGGCTCTGTACAACTGCAGAAGGACCTCTTTGCTCCTATATTCGATTCCTCATGTTATAAAGGCCAACATGCTATTTGCTTTCTTCACTGCCTGCTGTACCTGCATGCTTACTTTCATAGACTGATGTACAAGGACCCCCAGATACCATTTGATAGTAATCTGCCTTCTGTTTTTGCTACCAAAGTGGATAACCTCACATTTATCCGCATTAATCTTCATTTGCCATGCATCTGCCCATTCCCCCAACCTGCTCAGTTCACCCTGCTTCTCATAGCATCCTCCGCACAGTTCACACTGCCACCCAGATTTGTGTCATCTGCAAATTTGCTGATGTTACTTTGAATCCCTTCATCCAAATCATTGATGTATATTGTAAATAGCTGCAGTCCCAGCACCGAGCCGTGCGGTACCCCACTAGTCACTGCCTGCCTTTCTGAAAATAACCCGTTTACTCCTATTCTTTGTTTCCTGTCTGCCAACCACTTCTCTATCCATGTCAGCACTCTACCCCCCCCAATACCATGAGCCCTAATTTTGCCCACTAATCTCCTATGTGGGACATTTCAAATGCTTTCTGAAAGTCCAGGTACAGTACATCCACTGGCTCTCCCCTGTCCATTATCCTAGTTACATCTTCAAAAAATTCCAGAAGATTAGTCAAGCATGATTTCCCCTTCGTAAATCCATGCTGACTCGGACCAATCCTGTTACTGCTATCCAAATGTTCGGCTATCTCATCTTTTATAATTGACTCCAGCATCTTCCCCACCACAGATGTCAGGCTAACTGGTCTATAATTCCCTGTTTTCTCTCTCCCGCCTTTCTTAAAAAGTGGGATAACATTAGCTACCCTCCAATCCACAGGAACTGATCCTCAGTCTATAGAACATTGGAAAATTATCACCAATGCATCCACGATTTCTAGAGTCACTTCCTAAAGTGCCCTGGGATGCAGACCATTAGGCCCTGGGGATTTATCAGCCTTCAGTCCCATCAGTCTATCCAACACCATTTCCTGCCTAATGTGGAAATGAAATGCAAAAGCACCTCGGCCCACGATCTATGTGTTTTTAGCTCTAGAATATGGGAAGTTTTTCAGTACAATGATCAAAACAAAACAGGAATAGTCATGGGCTGCCCAATTCCCCTTTAAAACATTTTTTTTAATCAATGTAAAAAATCCTCCATGTGATGGTGAAGTCTAGCATATATGGAGAGTTCCCTATTTCATCCTTTTACTTTATCTGGTGGTATTTTTCCTAATCAGACATAAAGGTGACATTAGAAGTAAAACTAAATATGCTACAGATATCCTAAAAGAATTACATCCATCAGATTTTATGACCAAACAGTGAAGTGATCCCAGCCTATCAGTAATTATGGAACAGAAGTCTCAAATACAACTTTTATACTAGCTGCTTCATCGTTATTGTAAAAGCAAAATATATACATCACAAATGTAAATATAATATGTCAATCATATTCAACTTGTGCAAGTCAAACACTATGGAAATGTTTAACATACAACATTAACTCTTATGGGCTGTATGGAATCGTTAGCTGTAACAATTTTACATATGGATTTAAAACCAAAACAGAAAATGATGGATTAATAGAAATTACTTAAATGTATTAATCTATACTCGTAACTACAAAATAAAAGTTCAAATATTTTAAAGGTCTTTGGAATCTCACATAATGAGGCCCATTTATCAATTGCTTAAATAATATTCATTTTACGAGTCATTCCATTTAATTTTGAATACTTTCAGCTCGTAGCATGTCATTACGTCAATCATGATATGTTGTAATTGCTATTCCTACAGCACGTTACAGGTCACTGCTGAAGTTTTAATCAATGATCTTGAGCTGCTGAGAAATACTAGCAGTGTATAATATGTACAATGTACAAAGAATTTAAGCAATCAACATTATATTGTTTAGATACATTTATAACAATGTCAGCATTGTTAACATTATGTATGAACATATTTAGCAGATAAGTTACAGTCATTATTCAAATTAGATACATGATGGCCAAATGAATGTAACACTACCACCAAGAAATTAAATTTATGATATGCCATTGCTGATGTGACAATTTCCTCACGAGAGTGAGAACGAATACTTTCAATTCATGCAATGTTCAGGTAAATGATGTTTCTTATCACTCCTTCGTGGGGGGAAAAAAGCCAGTGTATTGTTTAGAACATACATTTGTAACGGCCTTGCCAATGACCATAGAATTATTGTTAATATTTAACATAGATTCTGTTATATTTTCAGTTTATAGAATATTAGGAACCTCTGTAAAGATTATGTAGGAGAATGATTAAAAACCCATTTAAACTTTCTGAATTTCAAGTAGATCACACCTTTGCAATCATTCCTAGACATCTATTCTTTTCTACTTCATGATATTACAGAAATTTGAAACCACAATATGCCTTGGTATTGATCGTTTCCATCACAATATAATTTATCACATTAATTACACACTGTCAATAATGGGTTTCAGATATTAATGCTGCTGATTCCCCCACAGATCAAATGTGATTTGATTGCAGTAAATATTTAAAATGTTGCTGGATATTTTGTATCATTTAAATAGGTTAAAAAAAACCCTCTGACTCTTAAGAGTTAAACATGGTGTAGTATCAAAATATATTGATGACCAATTATCTTCACGTGAGTAATGTGTTCATTTCCTGGTTCTGTGCAAACCCTGATGATTCATTAATCACTCCACAATTACTCTTATAAAGTACACAATCCAAAGTGTATTTTTGAAAATATTTATCCATAAACATCAGCATATACTTGTTGAATATAATCGATTAACAATGGTGTGAGTAAAGTTAAAATAGAAACATCCAAATTAAATCTGATTCATATACTCAAACTGGAACTGCAGTCAAGCTAAATAGAACAATCTGAAGAGATGGGAAAAATGAAAAGGACAGATGTACGGACATCAATAAGCTAAAAACCATCTAACTCCAATTTTTCTCTGTTCTTTCATATAAATGAGGAGCACACCTTTTAGGCATTTGGTATTAGCTCCTAGACATAGCAATAGAATCTCCATCAGTTTTCCTGACAAAGCAATGGCAATTCCATGCAGTAATTGAAATTCCATTAATCTGATGTACCCAGATTCGATACAGAAAAATCAAAACCTCATCCAGTGCTTTATCCGCTCACAATAACCTACCAGTGAACTCACCCTGTTAGCATGAAGCAAGTTATGATTTCACAATCAATCAGTCTTGCAACCAGAAAAGAGGCAGATTGGTAACGGTGGGGCTGGCATTTATTTTTTAGGCTTTGTCAGCTTCTGCGGAGTAGCACTGGCCTGGGGAGTCCATGCATTACCCCTCTTTGCTATGACTTAATTGCTGCCAGCAATCAAGAAGAAGCACCACTGAAGTGTGTGTGAATTACATTAGAAGATATAACTGATGTTTCTTTCCTACAGTACCTAATAAACCATAAAGAAACCCAAACACATATGGCTTGAGGGAATAACTGGAAAATTAGGTGGCCATTTGGGAATTGAGTGAACTTTTGAACTAGAAGGACTCTGTCTGAGATTGAAAGAGAAAAGCAGACACAGAAATAAAGGACTAAATGGGTGTAAGTTTTTTGACCTTCACAGTACCTCGAAAATTACATAAGCTTATGAAAAATCTATTCTAGAATACCAACAAATATGTATAATCCTCCAAACCAATATGTTTTGGCTGAATGCTAATATTAAAAGCAAAAAAGACAGACATTATGAATTTGATTTGTTGAAAGTTCTTGCAACTTGAATCTAATTGAGTGTTAATATATGCTTCCAAATCCAATGTGGGCAGCAGAATGAAAAAAAAGGCAACAAAGAAGCACAAGTGTCATTTGTATGTCATCTACAGAGAGCTGAAAACAAAACACCGTGCTCTTATGAAAGCAGGTGAATAATAATTATTTATGAAATATAATCTTCAACACTATGATATCATAATTTGTCTTTCATCTTCAAAAGTAAAACAGTGAAGACTAAAACTTCAAGATTGTAATCAGAATAGTGTCTAAATTGTTAGCACACTAATTGGAGAAATTATGTACAAAATTCAGTGGCGAGTGGGGTACATTCACAAACAACATATTGGGCAATTCTAATTTAGCATTTAAATTGCGTCAAATCTGAACAGGCTACATGATTTGCAACTGCAGAGTTTTATGAGTCATAAAGCTTATACATGGGCAGGATTTGGAAGTGCAGCACCAAGACCAATTTATTCAAAACTGACTCGGAGATCTCAAATCTCAATCAATAGTGTAAAAGAATAATTAAAGATCTTCAATACAGCACACATATTGGTGTGTTTTATTTTAGTGATGACAAATTAAATTCAACATTAAATATTATATGTAGATTCCTGAGAAAAAAGGGATATATTTAAAATAAATTGATCAGAAGAAAATGCTAGATACAAATAATAACTTATAGTGTACGTCTAATATTAATGTATGAATATTCACAGTTCCGCTTGTCAGCACAAATATATACGATGAATATACCCTCTTCTGGAGTCGTTCCTGAGGATTGGCGGGTAGCAAACGTAACCCCACTTTTTAAGAAGGGAGGGAGAGAGAAAACGGGGAATTATAGACCAGTTAGTCTAACATCGGTAGTGGAGAAACTGTTAGAGTCAGTTATTAAAGATGGGATAGCAGCACATTTGGAAAGTGGTGAAATCATTGGACAAAGTCAGCATGGATTTACGAAGATGAATCATAGAATTTTTCGAGGATGTAACTAGTAGCGTGCATACTGGAATCTTTTCTTCTGTCTACCGAGTTATTACTTTCTTTGACAGAGCTTAGAATATATTGCCTATTTTGGGAATCTGGTGCTGGGTGTGTAGGCAATGTGGCCATCTGAATGTAACTAACGGTTCAATTCTGTGAGTATTGGCCTCACTGACGTTTGATTCATTTATTCTTTCAGTGTATTTAGTGAAAAAGCTTTGATATTATTTTTCCAGTGTCTTGAGGTGCCTTTCATAGATCATCCAGATTTCTTCTTCTTCTCCATCTTTCGTGTGGCTTGCACACCCTAAAGTTGTTGGAAAACTTGTTCTATTTGATCTTCCGTTTGTGCATGTCGAGTTGGCTGCATTAGTCGAATCAGGGCGGACCACGATGAAGGTTGCAATCTTCCACCCCATCGTCCAGATTTCAGAAACATGAACAAATAAGCTATCATGCCCCTCAAGCCTGCACCTCCATTCAATATGATAATGGCTGATCTATGCTTGCCTCAAATCCTCTTCACTGCAGTTTGCCATAATCATTTTTTTAATCCTTTCAAATATTTATCCATCTTTATCTTCAATATGTTTAATGATCTGGCCTCCATCACTCCCAGGGGGCAGGAATTCTAGAATCTACTAACCTCTGAGGGAAGAAACATAGAAGAACAGGGATTATCGCTGCCTGATGCTTTAGGTCTAAAGTCTTGATCCTTAAGTAACATTTTACCACAATTGGCTATAGGCTGTGCCAGCACTTGAGGAAGGCAGTGTGAATTCCATCACTGATGGCCGCCTAAGACAAGAGTTGGTTCCTGTGAATAGGCTGACATTTTCATACAAATATATATGTATCGACAACGGTTAAATTGGTTATGTATGACTGAGAAAAAATCATTGCAAAATGAAAACAGAAATTCTACATGTACAATCTGAGTGAAAGTGTACATTGAAACCCAATAGGACAAATTGAACTACATTCAGCCCTAGCCTCTCGCAGGATGCCTATTGTCATACTAACTTTTGCAGCACCATAACTCTACTTTTATACAAGCCCCAGAACTAGGTGCAATGCATGAGGCAGTGCAATGAGTGCCAACAGCAGAAACTCATACCATTACTGCCTATGCTAACAGAAGGAAATTTTCCACATTTTCTAAATGTCTCTAATGATTAAATATATCTTAAAAAAATGAATACTACTGAAATGTATTTTTTAATTAAAAAATAATTAAAAACCACATTCAACTTATGACTAATTAAAAAGTAAATTATTTACCTTCACTTTAAGTAAGGATACCCATTCAAATAAATGGGACCATGCCAATGTGGCTAGACATTAAAAGGGACTCAGTACTGGATCCAGTAGTGGAGCAAGAGATCACATATTTCACATATAAGTAGGTATGTTGCAAAGCCTACCTGAAGCGTCACTGAAAATCTGTCCCAGCCCGTGTGCGCAAGTTTGGCGCCGTTTAGAGGGGGGCGGGATTAAAACGCGATTTTCCCTAGGCTGTTCAAATCGAGGTTTTTCAGCCTAGTTAATTATTAATGAAAAATCGCTGGAAGATTTCCTCGCTGAGCTATTTTTAGTTTTAAGGACTTTCTATACTTGTTATTGTAGGTTAAAAATTAACCTCTAAACCCCCGACCGCCGGCAACGGGTCGGATCTCATACAGCGGACAACAGAAGGTAGGCTGTTCATTTTTACGTTAAAAAGGGCTTCTTAAGATCCCTTTATACAAAGTTTAAAGTTGCGAGTAGCTAATTTAGGGCCTATTATATCCCGCAGTATTTTTCTGGGCATTTGAGGGCACAAATCTACCGCAATATGAACGTTCTAAACCAGCGCGTTCACAGGATCCCACTAGAAAGCTGATTTAAATGGACTTTAATTTACAGCAATTGAACACTAAATTCCTTCCATTTGGCCTATAAATTAATGTAAATGAGACTTAAAAATCATGTTTTATTGTGAATTATTTGTGAATATTATTTGGACACTTAGGCTATTTAAAAATGTTAATCATTTATTAAGAAATGGATAGATGTTTAGATCTAGTAATTGAAGTCTGAAATTAGCTACAATTGGGTAACTAACTAATTATATGCTTTAATTTCAGGTCATCCAAGTAAGATTATTTTATATTTGTTTCAGAATGCTTCAATCTATGATAACTGAAAATTTCATTCAGTTCTCTTAATTTTTAAGAAAGTTATGGGTTTTTGACTGCCCACGATCACAGCTTTGTTGTTATGTCCATAGAAAATCAATAGGGAACAAGATGCTAATTTCCGAGTATGAAAATGGCCATAACGTTTTAAATACTTGAGATATGAACGTGAATTAGGTGTCAAATTAAACTTATTTTTATGCTTTATCTGATGGGGTAAATTGCAGACTTGATTTTTAAAATCTCAAAATTTTGTAACATTGCTAATATAAGGGGGATATTCCCTTATAATGTAAAAGGCGGCCATTTGGGCCCTGATTTTTGTCAAGTTCAGTGCTATCCTGTTCCTCCACTAACCACTGTTATCTACTCTCTCACATGTCCATCATTTCTGGCCTGACCATGCACGTACACACGAGGAAGTTTGCAGTAGCCTGAACATGACAGGGAGAACATGCAAACTTTGCAGAGTACTCCAAGGTCAGGATCAAACCTGAGTTGCTAGATCTGAGAGGCATGTCCATTTTCCACACTGTATTATCCAGGGGAAAAGGTCGAGTACACACTGGCATGAGTGCTGCAGCACATTGGTGCTGCTCTATGAAACTGATGGACAGCCATCATGCAATAATAGTTTGGAAGTCTGTAATTAAGCACTGATGGTGGTTTTGAAGAAACTGGTCTACAACAAAATTGTTCCCCTATGTAAGTAGCACACACAACAGAACAAAACATCTCAGGGCATGAAACATTATAAAATTGACTTTAATATATTCATAGAGGATACTTGCTAAAGAATGGTTAAAAGGTAGGTATCAAAAACAGCTTGTTAAAGCAAGAAGTATAAAATCAGAGGAGAAACAATAATGCAGCTAGTATAGCTACTGACTGCCTTGTACAAGATACAAGAGAGATACAAGATAAATTTAATTGTCATTTGGACCCCTTGAGGTCCAAACGAAATGCCGTTTCTGCAGCCATACATTACAAACAAATAGACCCAACACACAACATAATTTACATAAACATCCATCACATCGCTGTGATGGAAGGCCAGATAAACTTATCTCTCCACTGCACTCTCCCCCCCCCCGATGTCAGAGTCAAAGTCAAAGCCCCCGGCTGGCGATGGCAATTGTCCCGCGGCCATTAAAGCCACGCCGGGTGGTGCGAGGTCGCACACCGGGTCTTGGTGTTAGAGCCCCCGGCGTGCGCTCGCAGAGTCCCGCGGCCATTCCAAGCCGCGTGGGGCGGTGATGTTAGGCCCCCACTCCAGGAGCTCTTCGACCCCGCAACTCGGGCGGGAGAAGTCGCCGTTGCGAGAGCCCTAAAAAGCGGTCTCCCTCCAGGGACCCGCGGACTTCCGGTGCCGCCGTCCGCAGACCTGCAGTTGAAGCCTCCGACTCTCCGGTCGGGCAGCAGCAGCAGCAGCAGCAGCAGCAGCAGCAGCAGCAGCAGCAGCAGCGCTCCTCCACCGCTCCACCCGCTCCGGACTCGGCCAGATCCGCGACGGTGAGGTGAGTCGTCGGCACCAGAGTCCCCGGTCTCTTCCTGTTGGAGGCCGCTCCTCATTGCAGCCCCAACAATAACGTAGACCCGACAAGAAAAGGTCGGGTCTCCCATGCAGGGAGAGATTTAAAAGTTTCCCCCTCCCTCCCACACCACCCCCACACCCCCCCCCCCACACACACCCCAACAAAAAATAACAAAAACTACATAAAAACATAGACAAAAAATAATAAAACGCCGACGGGCTGCAGAGGCTGCTGCTGACAAGAGTCGCGCCGCCCACCGGATCCTTTCTCCAAGGTCATCTTGTTTAATGTGACCTTTTTAAAAAGGGAGAGAGAAAACGGGGAATTACAAACCAGTTAGTCTAACGTCGGTAGTGGGGAAACTGCTAGAATCAGTTATTAAAGATGGGATAGCAGCACATTTGGAAAGTGGTGAAATCATTGGACAAAGTCAGCATGGATTTATGAAGGGTAAATCATGTCTGACGAATCTTATAGAATTTTTCGAGGGTGTAACTAGTAGAGTGGATAAGGGAGAACCAGTGGATGTGTTATATCTGGACTTTCAGAAGGCTTTCGACAAGGTCCCACATAAGAGATTAGTATACAAACTTAAAGCACACGGTATTGGGGGTTCAGTATTGATGTGGATAGAGAACTGGCTGGCAGACAGGAAGCAAAGAGTAGGAGTAAACGGGTCCTTTTCACAATGGCAGGCAGTCACGAGTGGGGTACCGCGAGGCTCAGTTCTGGGACCTCAGCTATTTACGATATATATTAATGATTTGGACGAGGGAATTGAATGCAACATCTCCAAGTTTGCGGATGACACGAAGCTGGGGGGCAGTGTTAGTTGTGAGGAGGATGGTAGAAGGCTGCAAGGTGACTTGGATAGGCTGGATGAGTGGGCAAATGCATGGCAGATGCAGTATAATGTGGATAAATGTGAGGTTATCCACTTTGGTGGCAAAAACAGGAAAGTAGACTATTATCTGAATAGTGGCTGATTAGGAAAGGGGGAGATGCAACGAGACCTGGGTGTCATGGTACACCAGTCATTAAAAGTAGGCATGCAGGTGCAGCAGGCAGTGAAGAAGGCGAATGGTATGTTAGCATTCATAGCAAAAGGATTTGAGTATAGGAGCAGGGAGGTTCTACTGCAGTTGTACAGGGTCTTGGTGAGACCACACCTGGAGTATTGCGTATAGTTTTTGGTCTCCTAATCTGAGGAAAGACATTCTTGCCATAGAGGGAGTACAGAGAAGGTTCACCAGACTGATTCCTGTGATGTCAGGACTTTCATCTGAAGACTGTATAGACTCGGTTTGTACTCGCTAGAATTTAGAAGATTGAGGGGGGATCTTATTGAAACGTACAAAATTCTTAAGAGGTTGGACAGGCTAGATGCAGGAAGATTGTTCCTGATGTTGGGGAAGTCCAGAACACGGGGTCACAGTTTAAGGATAAGGGGGAAACCTTTTAGAACTGAGATGAGGAAAACATTTTTCACACAGAGAGTGGTGAATCGCTAGAATTCTCTGCCGCAGAAGGTAGTTGAGGCCAGTTCATTGGCTATATTTAAGAGGGAGTTAGATGTGGCCCTTGTGGCTAAAGGGATCAGGTGGTATGGAGAGAAGGCAGGTACAGGATACTGAGTTGGATGATCAGCCATGATCATATTGAATGGCGGTGCAGGCTCGAAGGGCCAAATGGCCTACTCGTGCACCTATTTTCTATGTTTCTATGTTTCACTAGTGTGGGTGTATAGTTTGCATGTTGTCCCTTTGACCATATGGATTTTGTTAGCGTGCTCAGGTTTCCTCCTAAATCCCTAAAATACATGGGTTGGTAGGTTAAAGTGTCTTGTAACTTGCCCCTGATTTAAGTAACTATTAGAATCTGAAGCAGTTGATGGACTGCAGGAAAAATAAAATAGGATTAGAGTACATAAGTATATTAATGTACATTATGGGATTGTCCACATAAAGGTGCACACTGGGTGGTTTGAATATGCTGTTTGCCCATTATATGACTATGTATTTAGGACTTTGAACAGCAACTACATTTATGAATGACTAAAAGGTCATTGTCAGAGGCACTTAAATATCTTTGAAGGTTGCAGGATTTAAAGAGAGTGCAGAAGTAGATTACATAAATTGGGAGGGGTAATAACTAAAAAATTACAAATAAAATTAAATCACACTGTTGCTTAGTAGGGAGCTCTAGTAGGTCATACATGGGTGTACATTAAGAACAAGATACCTTTGAATTACAAGTCAGGCGGTTAGCATATAAAATAAACAACATTTGCAATAAAACTTCATTCTACTGATGCAAACTGCAAGGAGGATGGTGAGAGGCTTCAGAAGAAATAGGCAGGTTAAGTTACTGGGCAAGGACAGGGCTGGTGGAATGCAATATGAAAAGTGTGAGGTTACGTACATCGTTAAAAAAAAATAGAAAGTCAAATTATCTAGTAAGAGGTGAGAAATTTAAAGTATTGGGTGTTCAGAGGTACCCAAGTTGCTTGTGCATGAATAATTGCAGGTTAACATGTAGGTCCAGCAAGCAATTAATAACTGCAGAGAGTGGGGGACTTTTCAATCCATCATAGGCATCTCAGGCATACGCTACCGAACAATAAAAACCATTACATAAGGTGCTGACTCAAGAATAATCCCCATCATTCATAAAGAATCCCCATAATCCCCTCTTATGGTCATACCCTCTTCTCACTGGTGCAAGAGGTGCAGAAGCCTGAAGTCTTGCACTAAACAAGGGGCAAGAAAAGTGAGTGAGGAAGAGAAAAAGTTAAATGGAGGGGGCTTGTAAGAAAGTCTTTCATCTCTCTTGCCTTCTCTCCTCCAAACCATAATCCTATTCCTACTTCCCCATCCAAAACCTCACTTCCCAGCCAACACTCGCCCTCCTCTTTCCCCCAAACCCGGACCATAACTGCCTCGCTGAGTCTTCATTGCTGTCTCCCACCAATGTTTCATGCATTATTTCTTATCTTTCCCTCAATAGTGAAGGCCTTCAGTGCTTAGAGTACTCTACAAGATTCCTTAAATTATAGGTAAATGTGCAGGTTTCAAGTTTTGCTTCACAAGCTATTTAAAAGTGGTCACATGAACAGATATCAGTTTATGAAAAGATGCCAGAGGTTTTGAGAATGTTCCCTAATTTAAGACGCCAAACATACAAGTGCAATCCATGAATTGGATTTTATTTGTACGCTAGGTATTACATTAATACTTCAGCTGACATATAACCAATGATTGTTTAAGGCTAGATTCAACAATGCACCCAATTGAGAGTCTATAGACGACACCTGCAAGGATTTGTTTATATCCCCAGGTGGTTGTTCTTTTGCAACACTCACTAGAATTGCACCCAAGAACATGGTGGATGTTGGGGGAGTCCAGAACCAGGGGCCACAGTTCAAGAATAAGGGATAAGCCATTTAGAACGGAGACGAGGAAATACTTTTTCTCTCAGAGAGTTGTGAGTCTGTGGAATTCTCTGCCAGAGGGCGGCGGAGGCCAGTTCTCTGGATAATTTCAAGAGAGAGCTAAATGGGGCTCTTAAAGATAGCGGAGTCAGGGAATATGGGGAGAAGGCAGGAGCGGGGTACTGATTGTGGATTCAGCCGTGATCACATTAAATGGCGGTGCTGGCTCAAAGGGCCGAATGGCCTACTCCTTCACCTATTGTCTACTACATCACAAAGAGGAAGCACATTTTTTCTAACAGATCTTCTTTTCGGATGTTAGTTTACAGCAAAATAGTCCTACACTGGAATCAATTTGATATATTTAGTTTTGTTTATTGTCGTGTGTACCGAGGTACAGTGAAAAGCTTTTTGTTGCTTGCTATCCAGTCAGTGGAAAGACTATGCGTGATTAGAATCGAGCCATCCACCGTGTACAGAAACAGGATGAAGGAAATATCATTTAGTGCAACAGATCTGAGAGGAAAATAAAGAGCATAATTAAAGTAAGAAATGTTGCTTTTGGAGGCTTAAAAGAGTGGACCAATTGTGATCAATGATTGCAAATCCGCTTCCGAGACCAGCACACAAAGAGTCACCAGGCTTGGGCACTCTTATTCCAAACTAAATTTATTCCAAACTAAAAGTAATATACTAATCAGGTTGATGGCTTTTCAATGGGATAAAACACAATCTTAAAATGGGTAGAATATTTACATAAAAACCTACACTACCAAGTAGTAAAATAACCATTGCCTTTCTTTTCAGACATACATTGAGTTCAAAACCAAATGCTGAAATTACCAGCATCATCACTGAGGCTGTCCCAGTTTTCATCTTTTTCGACAATCATGTATGAAAATGCCCAATTCATGGTGATTTTCAAATTTGTTGATATCTAGATACTGATGAGGTAATGTCCAAATCTTTTACAGATACTTACTTCTAGCATGAATACTTGCTTGTCATTGGCATGCATTGGAAAATCAAGAAAAACAATCAAAATCAAAAACAAATGATTGTATGATGCACATGTCAGGTTCCACGCTCACAAGGGTTTTTTGGAAAACCCCTCATTCTTCAGTACAAAAATGTAATGTTCCATTTTGGAAGGTAAAGCCTACATTTGGTGAATAGATTATACATGTTGAAACGGTATATTAAAAAAAATCATATCTGCGAGAAAGATTATGAAATACTTGCATTATGCTATTATGCTATGTACAATTCAGTACCACCTGTTAACAAGATCAACGGATAGAAATATTACAAATATACACCTTTCACTCCAGTCAGAAATATACTTCCACTTCTGGTTAGTACAACATTCTGATTCATTAAAGAAATTACCATTAATATAAAATTCCAGACACCATTTCTATATGCAAAATTATAGGGTCAGCAAGCACCAAAACCAATACACTGTAAATTAAGATCATACCAAATGCACTTGCTATGATATGTAGAAATGTTACATGTGATTAAGCTTAACATTTGCTGCAAGTTCTAGAAAGCTCAGTTAAACTTAACAATTGTTTGCAAGTGAAGTGCATCAAATTACTCTTTACTACATCACACAGAAATTACAAAACTTTTCCATAATTCTTTGCTCTCTGGTTGTCATGACATTCTTTGAACCCATTTTGAAAAGAGCGAACAATAAATAGATGAGTATAATTTCATCATTTTCAAATTCTTCCCGTAAGTGACTTTTCCTTTGCTTAATATTTTAATGCACCATTACCAGATTACTACCAGTAATGGAAAAGGCTTAGGACAGACAAGATGGTATGGGAGTGGTAACAAAAGTTAAAGGGATGTTTACAGGAAGCTCAAGGTGCTCTGCAAAACAATTGCACGATATACACTTGCTTTCACTAATATACAGTAGAGGAGGTCATAACATGAGTACCAAATTCAGTTAACCAGGTTGGAAGAGGTGCAGGTGAGCCTCTGCCACACCTGCAAGGGCAGTTTAGGTCTCTTGATGGTGATGGCCGAGGAGGTAAATGGACAAGTATTCCACCTTCTTCAGTTGCAGGGAAAATAGCAGGAAACAGGAAAGCTATTTGAGGAAGGATGAGCAGACCAGGAATCTTGGAGAGTTGTCCGTGCAGAAAGCAGAGGAGAGGGTAAGATGTGACAGGTGGAAGATGATGTTGGAGCTGGTGGAAATGGCAGAGGATGATGTGTTGGATGTGGAGACTGGTTAGATAACTGTATTATGGAGCACTCTGTCTGCAATGCCCATCTTGAGCTTTCAGTTACATGTCATTTTAATTCTCCTCTCACTCCCACTAACTCCATCCATATGTCATTCGTCTTTTCTATTCCTATAGTGAAGCCAAAAGCAAATTAGAAGAAGATCTCATATTCTGTATGTTTAGTTTAGTTTATTTTAGAGATACAGTGCAAAAACAGGCCCTTCGGCCCACTAAGGCTGTGCCAACCAGTGATCACCCCGTACACTTGCCCTATCCTACACACTAGGGAAAATTTACAATATTTACTGATGCCAATTAACCTACAAACCTGTAAGTCTTAGGAGTATGGGAGGAAACCGGAACACCCGAGGAAAACCCACGCGGTCACAGGGAGAACGTACAAAATCCGTACATACAGCATCCGTAGTCAGGATCGAACCTGGGTATCTGGTGCTGTATAGCAGCAATTCTACCGCAGTGCCACCATACCACTAGCTTACATCCCAAACTAATTCATGAATATTGAATTTTCAAATTAAGGCACCATATATTTCCGGTTTTCTTCTCCCACACACACTCACCTGCAAATCTGGTTTGCTTCTACGTTCATTCCTCTTACTCAACCGCTCACTCGATCTAGCTTCATCTGCCCATTATCTGTTCCACCTATCACATCCCAGCTTCTATCTCGTTACCAATCTTCTGCCCCTCGTGTTAATATATACTGGTAATTTTTCCTCATCCCTTTCAATATTGATGCAACGATTGACCCGAAATGTCAATTTGCTTCTGTTGCATCCTCAGATGCTGAGTGACACACTGCTTCCAGTTCTTCCAGCCTTCTGAGTTTTGTTTTATTAATTGTTTTACAATATATTACATTTCCGATACTAATTCTCAAAGCTAAACATTGTGGGCATACAGAGTGGAGGAAACTTGTAACATAAATTCCTATAATTTAAGTAATACATGTATTCAATGCGACTTAGTTAGATGTTGGTTACAAGCTTGACAAATGCATTTTAAACTGATCTTTTTGTTGAGATTTTGGTTTTGTGCTTCAGCTGTCTTATAGTTTTTTTCCCTTTATACATTTTGAATTCCACTAGAGGGAGCTCTTCAATTCCACATAGCTGCCTTCCAAAAGGAAGGTAATGCAACATCAAGTTGAGTGTATTGTCATACAAACAAGGGAAGTATAGCTGCAACATCAATTATAAATTTGTGGCTTATCTGGTTTCCAAACAACAATAAATTGAAGATCTATGTTTCAGTCTCTGTAGAAAAATGGTGAAGGGAAATTATATGATGATGTAACCAATTACATACCTTCTTCTTGGTTATCATTGCGATCAGATGCTATTGAAGCACCATCGAGTAAAGATTCTTCATGGCTGTCAGAATCATCCGATTCGCCTGTAAAATTAAAAACATTGGCTCAGTTAAACATGTTAATATATGTAGACAAAATGGTCATTAAAGTATAATGTAATTAGGTGTCGCAGATTAAAAAATGCAAGTTTATTCGCAGATGAAATACAAGGGAATGAGCCAAATCAATAGATAGCAAACTTATTCTTAGGATATATGGTCAACACTACCATGGCCACATTTGTTGCCCACTACTAGTTTATTTTAGTTTAGAGATACATTTGTTGCCCACTACTAGCTTACTTTAGTTTAGAGATACAGCATGGAAACAAACCGTTTCGCCCACGGAGTCCACACCGACCTGCCAGTGTACATCCTTGTAAACAAGAAAACTACACACTAGAGACAACTTATAGAAGCCAATTAACCTACAAACTTGTGCACCTTTGGAATGTGGGAGGAAACAGAGCATCCGTTGAAAATCCACGGGGACACATGGAGAATGTACAAACTCTGTACAGACAGCACCTGTAATCAGGATCGAACCCGGGTCTCTGGTGCTACTCTACTGCCCTACTAATTCACCTAAACTGTGTAAAAATTCAATTTCACTACAATCGCCTGGTATGAACAGAATATTGACACATTATCTCAAAAATCTGATTTGTTTGCAGCTTCATGAACACAATGTGGCCTGCATCATCCAGAAAATAACCTACTGTCAGAATCCACGTAATCTGCCAATGTGGATGGTCCATTTTAATATGGAAATCAGAATCCCGTGATATCCCAACTGGCACGTTGGGTCAGACTGTGCACAGTGCAGACCACAAAGCTAAAGAGTCCCACTCAAGATAATCCTCCTTCTTCTGGGATTCCGATCCTCTCCACCATGGGTACCTGCCCCTCCCCCTTTATTTATCATGTTGGCAAGATTGACTGTCAAAATTATACATGGCTGCACCTCAAATTCATGGTGCCTTCTACTGCTGGAAGATATAGCCTCCAAACACATTATTCTAGTTTATCATCAATTCCAAAATCAACCTTCACTCAAATTAATGGGTAATATTCACTTCACAAAAGACATTTTCAAAATATTCAACAATTGAGCTTCGACTGCAGTACTAGAACTTTGTCTTAGAAACAAATTTTCAGTCTACTTTCAATAGGGTCACTGAAGAACTATAGAGAGTTTCAATGAGAATAGTAAAAGGTAGTTTCATGATCTGGGGCTTGATGAAAGAAAATATAGCATCCTTTATAAAATATTGATAAGCATGAATAACATAGTTAACTGTGGGTGGCTAAAACTGAATGCAAAAGAGAGAACAAGTGCACAATTAGGAACCCTCACCCACCAATAAAAAAAGTCTCCCTTACTAAATGGCAATATGAAGATTTTTATTGTAATTATTTGGCAATAGTTTGATTAAATCATAGAAAATAACAATATTTTCATTTCAGAATAAATACATGTTTGAAAAATACCACACGAACACCTAATTGAAGCACCATCAAACAAAATGACACCTGAAATACTGAGACACATCTGGATAGATACGATAGGTTTGATTTAATGAGCTGGAATTTAAGAAGAGAGATGACGCGGTAGGGAGGAGATGAATTGCGGAGCCTCAGGAATGGCAACTGGAAAGCAGGGTTGATAATGCTGAAATGAACAAACAAAAGAACACAACGGTACAAGTCAGAATTTGCAAAGTGCAGAGATCTGGAAGGTCCATAGGATTTGAAGAGATAGAATAACGGAAGATGTGGGAAAGGGAGAGGTAGGTCTTGAAAATATGGATTTAAAACATGCTCAGGGCAGGTGCTATGTGATTCAGCAAGGACAAGACTGATGGGTAAATCAGACAAAAAACAAGTTACAATCAGGCACAGGGTTTTGGATAGGTATGAACATGTCAGGTCTGGTGGTGCAATAACATAGCACAGAGGAGGGTTTCAACAGCAAGTGATCTGAGGCAAGGTCAGAGTCAGACAATGTTATGAAGGTGGAAAAAGATAGTTCAATAATGAAGATTGATTTTTTAAAACAGCTCTGTACCTGGCCAATGTTAATCTTTGCAAACAACCTGGCATAACCATTTCAATTCAGTTCACTTTATTGTCATGTGTACTGAGGTACAGTGAAAAGCTATTGTTCTGTGCTAACCAGTCAGTGGAAAAACAATACATGATTATAATCGAGCCATTTACAGTGTGTTGATATACAAGGGAATAGTGTTTCGTGCAAAGTAAAGCCAGTAAAGTCTCATCAAAGATAGCCCAAGAGTCACCAATGAGGTAGATAGTAGCTCAGAACTGCTCTCTAGTTGTGGTAGGATGATTTAGTTGCCTGGAAACAGCTGGGAAGAAACCGGCCCTGAATCTGGAGGTATGCCTTTTGCCCGATGGGAGAGAGGAGGAGGGAGTGGCCAACGTGCGACTCATCCTTGATTACGCTGCTGGCCTTGCTGAGGCATCGTGAAGTATAAATGGAGTCAATGGAAGAGTGGTTGGTTTGTGGGATGGGCTGGGCTGTATCCACAATTTGCTGCAATTTCGTGCAGTCTTGGATGGAGCTGTTCCCAAACCAAGCTGCGATGCATCCCAATAAAATGCTTTTTATGGCGCATCTGTAGAGGTTGGTGAGAGTTGTTGCAGAACTTCCTAAGCCTTCTAAGGAAGTAGAAGTGTTGGTGTGCATTATTGGACGTTGCTTCATTATGGGTGATCCAAAAGATGTTGTTGGTGATATTGATTCCATGGAATTTGAAAATTTCAACCACCTCTACTTCGGCGCCATCAATATAAACTGAGGTATGCGTACTGCTTCGCTTCCTGAAGTCAATCACTATCTCCTTTTTCAAAGTACACAGTTTTGTAATTACTCAATTCCAGCCAAACCCATCTCCAACTCCTAGACCTTGGACTCAGCACCCACCTCTGCAATTGAATCCTTAACTTCTTGACCTATTGACTGAAATCAGCAAGAATAGATGACAAAACATCTACCATGATTCTTAACACTGGTACCTTACAAGGATGTGTTTCCAGCCCAACACTGTACTCCCAATGAAAGTAATTATTCAGGAATTATAAAATTATGTGGATATAACAGCCATCAATTCGGGCCGAACGCACTATGGGAACTTCACTTGCCCCCCTGCAGGAACTATACATCAGGAGGTGCAACTCCAGAGCCATCAATATCATGAGAGACCCCTTCCACCCCTGCAACGGACTGTTCTAGCTGCTACGGTCAGGCAAACGCCTCCGTTGCCATGCGGTGAGAACGGAGAGGTTGATATGGAGTTTCTTCCCAGAGGCCATTCGGTCTGTAAACGCCTATCTCACCAGGGACTAACTCTACTGAACGTTTTTCCTTCCATTATTTATTATATGGAAAGAGCCCTGGTTTTCAAGGGAAATTGGACATCTTGTTCGGAAAAAGAGGGAGATCTACAATAATTATAGGCAGCATGAAGTAAATGAGGTGCTTGAGGAGTATAACGAATGTAAAAAGAATCTTAAGAATGAAATTAGAAAAGCTAAAAGAAGATATGAGGTTGCTTTGGCAAGTAAGGTGAAAGTAAATCCAAAGGGTTTCTACAGCTATATTAATAGCAAAAGGATATCGAGGGATAAAATTGGTCCATTGGAGAGACAGAGTGTGCAGCTATCTGCAGAGCCAAAAGAGATGGGGGAGATATTGAATAATTTATTTTCTTCGGTATTCACCAAAGAGAAGGATATTGAATTACGTGAGGTAAGGGAAACGAGTAGAGTAGCTATGGATACTATGAGTTTCAAAGTAAAAGAAGTACTGACACTTTTGAAAAATATAAAAGTGGATAAGTCTCCAGGTCCTGACAGGATATTCCCTAGGACATTGAGGAAAGTTAGTGTAGAAATAGCCGGGGCTATGACAGAAATATTTCAAATGTCATTAGAAACGGAAATAGTCCCCGAGGATTGGCGTACTGCGCTTGCAGTTCCATTGTTTTAAAAGGGTTCTAAGAGTAAACCTAGCAATTATAGACCTGTTAATTTGACTTCAGTGGTGGGCAAATTAATGAAAAAGATACTTAGAGATAATATATATAAGCATCTGGATAAACAGGGTCTGATTAGGAACAGTCAACATGGATTTGTGCCTGGAAGGTCATGTTTGATTAATCTTCTTGAATTTTTTGAAGAGGTTACTAGGGAAATTGACGAGGGTAAAGCAGTGGATGTTGTCTATATGGACTTTAGTAAGGCCTTTGACAAGGCCTTTGGAAGGTTGGTTAAGAAGGTTAAACTGTTGGGTATAAATGCCGGAATAGCAAGATGGATTCAACAGTGGCTGAATGGGAGAAGCCAGAGGGTAATGGTGGATGGCTGTTTGTCGGGTTGGAGGCAGGTGACTAGTGGGGTGCCTCAGGGATCTGTGTTGGGTCCTTTGTTGTTTGTCATGTACATCAATGATCTGGATGAAGGGGTGGTAAATTGGATTAGTAAGTATGCAGATGATACCAAGATAGGGGGTGTTGTGGATAATGAAGAGGATTTCCAAAGTCTACAGAGAGGTTTAGGCCATTTGGAAGAGTGGGCTGAACGATGGCAGATGGAGTTTAATGCTGATAAATGTGAGGTGCTACACCTTGGCAGGACAAATCAAAATCGGACGTACATGGTAAATGGTAGGGAATTGAAGAATACAATTGAACAGAGGGATCTGGGAATAACCGTGCATAGTTCCTTGAAGGTGGAATCTCATATAGATAGGGTGGTAAAGAAAGCTTTTGGTATGCTAGCCTTTATAAATTAGAGCATTGAGTATAGAAGCTGGGATGTAATGTTAAAATTGTACAAGACATTGGTGAGACCAAATCTGGAGTATGGTGTACAATTGTGGTCGCCCAATTATAGGAAGGATGTCAACAAAATAGAGAGAGTACAGAGGAGATTTACTAGAATGTTGCCTGGGTTTCAACAACTAAGTTACAGAGACAGGTTGAATAAGTTAGGTTTTTATTCTCTGGAGCGCAGAAGGTTAAGGGGGGACTTGATAGAGATCTTTAAAATGATGAGAAGGATAGACAGAGTTGATGTGGACAAGCTTTTCCCTTTGAGAATAGGGAAGATTCAAACAAGAGGACATGACTTCAGAATTAAGGGACAGAAGTTTAGGGGTAACACGAGGGGGAACTTCTTTACTCAGAGAGTGGTAGCGGTGTGGAATGAGCTACAAGTGGAAGTGGTGGCGGCAGGTTCGTTGGTATCATTTAAAAATAAATTGGATAGGCATATGGATGAAAAGGGAATGGAGGGTTATGGTATGAGTGCAGGCAGGTGGGACTAAGGGAAAAAAGTTGTTCGGCACGGACTTGTAGGGCCGAGATGGCCTGTTTCCCTGCTGTAATTGTTATATGGTTATATGTTATATGGTTATGTAAAAGAATATGTGTGTTTATGATTGTGTTTATAGTTTGTTTGGTTGTTTGGTTGTTTGTCTTTTTGCACAAAAGTCCGCGAGCATTGCCACTTTCATTTCATTGCACATCTCGTATGTGTATGTGACAAATAAACTTGACTTGACTTGAACAAGAATTAATCTGTCCTAATGCTCATTGCAAGCAGTAATCAATATGAAATTAAAAGGACAGAGAAACAGACAGACTGTCTACTGATATGACCGCACATTCTTATATGCATCAACAGACAAAATAGTATGTTAATTGGCCTACATCAAACCAGAAACAGGCAACTGTGCGAGAACAAGGAGGACTTGCTTTGTGCACCAGCAACTGGGGCATTTAAAAAAATGCACAGAAACTCGGTGTCTGCCCTCTCTAATTGACAACCAGATCATAGAACTAGTGAAGATCTCATCCAGGTCAGACAAACAGCTGGCAGTAGCCCCCATTGCCAGCAGGCCTCAGCGGCTTCACCTTCTTTAACCTCTCGAAGTGGCCTCCTTTCCATTGGTGAGACCAAGTGTAGACAAGGCACCTTTTCGCTGAACATTTACTCTCGAAGGCCAGTTCGATATCCTGGTCGCTAATTATTTTAGCTCCCCTTCCCATTCTGACCTTTCTGTCCTGGGCCTCCTCCATTGCTAGAGTGCAGCCAGAACAACACCACATATTTCACTTGGGTAGTTGATAACTATTATAGGAAATATGTTTTTAAGCTGGAAAGGGTGCAGAAAAAATTCACAAGGTGCCAGACCTCGAGGGCTTGAGCTGTAAGAGAGGTTGAGCAGGCTGAGACACTATTCCCTGGTGTGCAGGAGGATGAGGGTGAACTGTTAGAGGTGTACAAGATAATGAGAGAAATAGATAGGGTAAATGCAGTCTTTTATCCAGAGTTGAGAAATTGAAAACCTCAGGACATGGGTTTAAGGTGAGGAGGGAAAGATTTAATAGCAACCGGAGGGGCAACTATTTTTTATACAAAGGGCGGTAGGTGTATGGAACAAGTTGCCGGAGGAGATAGTTGAGACAGGTACTATCATAACATTTAAGAGACATTAAGAAAGGTACATGGATAGGTTAGGTTTAGAGAAATATGGGCCAAAGTAGGCAGGTTCAACAAATGTACAGTGCCCTCCATAATGTTTGGGACAAAGACCCATCATTTATTTATTTGCCCCCGTACTCCACAATTTGAGATATGTAATAGAAAATATCACATGTGGTTAAAGTGCACATTGTGAGATTTTATTAAAGGCCATTTTTATACATTTTCGTTTCACCATGAAGAAATTACAGCTGTGTTTATAGTCCCCCCCATTTCAGGGCACCACAATGTTTGGAACACTTGGCTTCACAGGCGCTTGTAATTGCTCAGGTGTGTTTAATTGCCTCCTTAATGCCCTCAGTATATCCTCCAGTCTTTCAGATTCAGATTCAGATTCAGATTCAATTTTAATTGTCATTGTCAGTGTACAGTACAGAGACAACGAAATGCATTTAGCATCTCCCTTGAAGAGCGACATAGCAAACGATTTGAATAAAAAATAAATAATAAGTGTCCGGGGGGGGGAGGGGGGTGATTGGCAGTCACCGAGGTACGTTGTTTAGTAGAGTGACAGCCGCCGGAAAGAAGCTGTTCCTCGACCTGCTGGTTCGGCAACGGAGAGACCTGTAGCGCCTCCCGGATGGTAGGAGGGTAAACAGTCCATGGTTGGGGTGAGAGCAGTCCTTGGCGATGCTGAGCGCCCTCCGCAGACAGCGCTTGCTTTGGACAGACTCAATGAAGGGGAGCGTGGATTCCATCACCTTTGGAAACTTTTATTGCTGTTTATAACATGAGGACCAAAGTTGTGCCAATGAAAGTCAAAGAGGCCATTATGAGACTGAGAAACAAGAATAAAACCGTTAGAGACATCTGCCAAAATCATTACTAAAGTCATTACCAAAATCAACTGTTTGGAACATCATTAAGAAGAAAGAGAGCACTGGTGAGCAAAGGGACTGCCAGGCCAAGAAAGACCTCCACAGCTGATGACAGAAAAATTATCTCTATATAAAGAAAAATCCTTAAACACCTGTCCGACAGATCAGAAACACTATTCAGGTGTGGATTTGTCAATGACCACTGTCCGCTGAGGACTTTGTAAACAGAAATACAGACATTGCAAGATGCAAACCACTGGTTAATTGTAAAAATAGGATGGTCCGGTTACAGTTTACCAAAAAGTACTTAAAAGAGCAAGGAAAAAAAGATTGTGCACAGATGAGATGAAGATTAACATATCAGATGATGGCAAGAGCACAGTATGGAGGAGAGGAACTGCCCAAGAACCAAAGCATACCACTTCATCTGCGAAACGCGATGGTGGGGGTGTTGTGGCCTAGGCGTGTATGGCTGCTGAAGGTACTGGCTCACTTATCTTCTTGATGAAACAACTGCTGATGGTAGTAGCATAATGAATTCTGAAGTGCGTAGATACATCCTATCTGTTCAAGTTCAAACAAATGCCTTAAAACTCATTGGCCGACAGTTCATTCAGCAAGACAATCATCCCAAACTTACTGCTAAAGCAACAAAGGAGATTTTCAAAGCTAAAAAATTGTCAATTCTTGAGTGGCCAAGTCAATCACCCGATCTGAACCCGATTTAGCATGCCTTTTGTATGCCGAAGAGAAAGCTGAATGGGGACTAGCCCCCAAATAAGCATAAGCTAAAGATTGCTGCAATACAGGCCTGGCAGAGCATCACCAGAGAAGGCACCCAGCAACTGGTGATATCCATAAATCGCAGACTTCAAGTAGTCATTGCATGCAAAGGATATGCAACAAAATACTAAACATGTCTACTTTCATTTACATGACATTACTATGTCCCAAACATTACGGTGCCCTGAAATGGGGGGACTATGTATAAACACTGCTGTAATATCTACATGGTGAAACCAAAATGTATAAAAATGGCCTTTATTAAAATCTGACAATGTGCACTTTAACCACGGGGGATTTTTTTTCTATTACAAATCTCTAATTGTGGAGTACAGAGGCAAATAAATAAATGATGGGTCTTTGTCCCAAACATTTTGGAGGGCACTGTAGATGGGACATATTGGTCAGTGTGGGCAAGTAGGGCCAAAGGGGCTGTTTAAATGTTGGATGACTCTATGACTGAGTTGAGGGTGGTGAACCTCTGGAATTGGCTGTCACGGAAGAATGCTGAGGGCAAATTTATGAAAATACAAAGGTGATAGATGGATTTCAAGACACAAAAGGCATCATGGGGAAGGGTCACAGAGTCCGTTTTGAATACACTTAATGTCTTGACCTCCTTTGCCTCTGCGGTTTGGGTATGCCAGTGGTTTGTCACATTCTGGATGAAAACATAACCCTGATTCTGGTTCTAAATATAGATCCCACATCTTGAGGCTGTGACCTGAGGTTATCAATAACCCCATGATCCTCCCTGCATCATGTTTCTTCAATTTACTAACTCCTATAGGTTTCTATGAGATCTCTCCATCTTCTCAATTGCAGTAAATGCAGGTATAATTGACCCAATTCGTCCCGGTCAGACCTGTAGTTTAGGAACTAGTCTACTACAACATAGCTATGTTGCACTCCCTTCATGCAAGAATATCCTGCAAGAATATCCTCAGATAAGGAGACCAAAACTTCACATAAAACTCCAGATGGGCTCTCACCAAAGCTGTGTGCAAATGCAGCAAGATATCCTTGTTCCTACACTCAGATCCTCTTGCAATGAAAGGGCAACACCTCACATTGATAAAGGCGAGCTTGAAGGAACAAATGGCCTCATCCACCTTGTTTCTACAATTTTGTCAAATAATATCACATATTAGAAACAGAATTAATAGATTCCTTGAAAAAGTCAATGGCATTACAGGTGCACAACCTTTTATCCGAAATTCCAAATAACGAAAAGCTCCGAATAGCGGACATTTTTTCAGTCCTTGAAAAAAGGTCCTTGAAGACGTTCACCGAGGGCGTCCCGCAGAGGTGACAGCGGAACCTCCGGTCGGTCCTCAAAGAAAGGGGAACTAAATCCCCATTCATAAAAGAGAAAGTGAGGGTATATTGCGCGGGAGGGTTAATAATTGACAATCTGCTGCTGCCTGCCCGCTGAGTTAAAAAGTTCCCATGGTAGTGCATGGGAACTTTTTAACTCAGCGGGCAGGCAGCAGCAGATTGTCACTCCCTTCAGTTTCACCCCACCTACACCCCTCTGCTTCCCGGCCATTCCCTCCCCTCTCCAGCTCCCCGCCCATTGCCCGGCGCGGGGGCTTTGCACTGTCTTCATGTCGGCGATGCCAGCAGGTCAGTGCCAGTCACCGGAGACGTCAGGACCAACGGGACACCGACCCCCAGGCCCACTGCAAGCACGGAGATCCCAGAGACTCACAGCCAGCAGCAACTCTAGCCCAGCCCCGCTCCAACTCCAGAGGAACCCGGATTGCGGATGAGGGGGCGCAGCTCGGGCTGTGAGCGAACTGCCACTTGTCGCAGTAGCGGCCCATCGGGGAGCGGGTTCCTGTTGGTCCTGACGTCTCCAGCCACCCCCCTGGACAGGAGCTGAGAGACGTCAGGACCACCAGAAGCCGTTCCCCGATGGGCCGCTAGGGCGTCAAGTGTCAGTTCGCCCACAGCCCAAGCTGTGCCCCCTCGTCGGGACACCAACCCCCAGGCCCACTGCAAGCACGGAGATCCCAGATCAGCAACTCCAGCTCAGCCCCGCTCCAACTCCAGAGGAACACGCTCCCCGTAGGGGCAGAAGCTGATGGTGTGCAAGGTACGTCTTGTTCTTGGGGTGGCGCAGCTCGGGCTGTGGGCGAACTGTCACTTGTCGCCATAGCGGCCCATCGGGAAGCGGATTCCTCTGGAGTTGGAGGGACAGGGAGACAGCGGCTTTTGAGAATGGTGGGCAATCACTTCCAAAGTTCTGCCCACACAGTCAGTACACCTCTCCTACACTTGTCTCTCGCACTAAGATCATCTCGCAGAGAATGATCCCAGCCTAACCCTCCCTATTCTCTCCTATTCTGCAAGAAAAAACTACATTGAAGACTCAAACTCGCGATCGAGTAACTGCCGGGATCGAGGCGCAAACTCGCGACCTTGCGGATATGAGCCAAGCACTCTACCACTGAGCCAGCCGTTAAAATCTACGCTAAAAATCTTCCATTCCGAAAGCCGAAAAATTCCGAATTACGAAAAGTGGCTGGTCCCAAGGCTTTCAGATAAAAGGTTGTGCACCTGTACTTAGGAATAGAAAAATGGTCTGCAAAAGATTCCTGACCTTTGCTGAATAAAAACCATAGGGACCAAACCAGGGCAAACTGGATAAGGCAAAGGACTTGGAAGAGGTTTAGTCAACCATTTGAAAGATCGCAAATATGTTGGGAAGGGTCAAGTTGAGATAGTTGAATGAAGTCATTTGCAACTTCATGGCCGCTTCAGTGCCATTGCATTTCCAGAAGACTGCCTGACAGGATTCAAACATTGAGCTGAAGAGCCTATATGGTTTTGCCTGAAGGTTCAAATGAAACTCCAGGCAAAACTTGATTCATACATCAAATGTATATTATTTCAACAAAAGGAGAATCTGTCAATGTAATTTGATGTAAGTTTGAATACAACTGCAGGTAAAATAAGCTTAATATTTGCTAATTGACAAAAATACCCTGAAACCAACAAGTTTTCAGCATTTTGCATTGTCTCAAAAACAACAATATCAACACTGAAATTAACTGAGAGTATACACTTTTGCCCAGTTTTACATTCCAAGTTTATGAAGAGATTCAGACAAAAACAAAGCCTAAATGTTGACTGTGTATTTACTTAATAGAGCACTATACTCTGCATTTTTACCTAATGTACCTATTTTGTTTAACAGTTAAGCTATGTGGCTTAAGTGATGTAATGATCATCTAAAAAAATCTAGAAAGCTTCAGAGCACCAGGAATGAATGACCCATAATGTCCTTAAGTAGTTTACCAGGAACCATCTCCATTGAGACCACATGAAATTGCAGAGAGTTGTGCACATAGCTCAGACCATCACACAAAGCGACCTCCCTTCCATTGACTCCATCTACACTTCACACTACCTCAGCAAAGCCCCTAGCATAATTGAGGACCAGTCTCACCCTGGTCACTCCCTCTGCTCCCCTCTCCTGAGGCAAGATGTAGAGATTTGAAGATGCATACTTCCAGACTTGGGAACAGTTTCTTCCCAGCTGTTATCAGGCAAGTGAACGGTCCTCTCATCATCTAGAGTGTGGTCCTGACCTCCCATTTACCTACGAGCTATCTTTAGTCGAACGTTATCTTGCACTAAATGTTGCACCCTTTATCCTTTATCTGTGCATTGTGGATGACTTGATTGTAATCATGTATAGTATTTTCTTGAACTGGTCAGCAGAGAAACAAAGGCGTTTTAATGTTACTCGGTTCACATGCAATTAATAACAAACTAAACTGTTCTAATGCACCATTTCCACACAATGCTTCCTGGCCAAATTGTTTCCCATTGCTTTGAACGGCAGGGTTCTCAATCATTTTGGTTACATTTTTCAAATTTCTGCTTTTACCCTCCCATTTCCTATCCACGAGGAGGATAGGGTTCCTTCCATTCTGACCATAGCTTTCCACATTCAGTGTTCCTAATATCATCTCGTTTACTTAAGGGAAACCAAATGTAGATCTACTCTGTCCAACAAATTCCCCGAGGATATATCTAGAAACAACACGTCAGCCACATTCCAAACTTCTGGGTTCAACAATGCATTCATATGATCAGATAGTCCAGCCATGTGTCTCACACTTTTCTACAAATTTTATTCACCTCTTTTTACACCTTCCCAGGCAACCTCCATTAGCCTGCTACATGATAAATTCTGTCATTCAATCTCTTCTGCCTTTTAAAAAAAATCTGGTTGCCAATTTTGTTCTCTTTACCTCGCTATTGGATCTGCAACAAAATATATGCTGACTCCAATGAAAAGTTACTGGTTTTTTTAGAACCAGGAATTTTCTTTTCCTGTGCTGCCCAACCTGATAAACATTTCTAGCATTTTCTGTTGTAACTTCAGATTTCCACCATCTGTTGTAATTTGTTATAAATTTGACATTGACTCAAACAATGGAGTGTTGGAGTGCCGAGGTAAGATCCTTCAAAAGTTTATAAAATTATGAGCATCATAGATAAGCTGGATAGTCAGAACCATTTTCCAAGGATGCAAATGTCAAGAACTAGAGGGCATAGGTTGGAAGTCATAGAGCGAAAATTTAAGAGATATTTGGGGCAAATGTTTTTTCCCCCACAAAGAATGGTGGATACCTGAAATGTTGTGTGATGGTGGTAAAAACAGATACAATAGTGGCATTCAAAATGTTTTAGGATAGGCACCTGAATTTGCAGGTAATGGATGGATATGGATCAAGTGCAGGCAAAAGGTATTAGTTTAGTTTGGCATTGCATTCAACACAGACATTGGGGGTCAAAGGGACTGATTGTTTTATGTTCCAATTGTGCCTTTTGTAATTTTATGTACTTTTCTCAGGTCATCCATTCATCTCTGGTCCAGAAAAAGCAATTTTAAAAGTTTGTACAATGGGGCGGCATGGTTGTCCGGCAGTAGAGTTGCTGCCTTACAGCGCTTGCAGCGCCTGAAACCTGGGTATGCAAATCCATTTCACATGTATGCAAATCCTATCCAATAGGAATTTTCGCCAATAATTTATCTACCACTGATGTAAGACTAACCAGCCTATACTTTCCTGGTTTGTCCCTGGTGCTCATCTTAAACAAAGGATCAACTGTGGTTATTCTCCAGTCTGCTGGGACCTCACCTATGGCTAAGAAAAGGATACAAAGGCAACAGCAATGTCCTCTGCTGCCTCTGTCAATAACCTGTGATAGATCCCATGGGGCCTTGGGAACTTATCCACTGTAATGTACTTGAAAGAAATCCAACACCACCTTGTTCTTTATATCACTGGGCACTCAAATATTAGCAGACCTATGTAAGATTCCTCCATGTTCTTCTCTTGGTGAGTACCGATGGAAGTACTCATTTAATGTCTTACACGGTTCCTCCAAGTTCCGGCATAGATTTCCTCCTTTGTCCTTGAGTGGTCCTAACATTTATCCTCGTTATAACTGTATATGTAAAAGGGCTTGGGATTCGCCTTAATCCTACACATCAAGGACATTTCATGGCCCCTTTAACCATATTTAAGTTCTGTCCTGCTTCCTTTATATTCCTCTTGGACCCTGTCTGACTTCAGGATCCTTAACCTTTTGTTGAGGATCTTTTGTATGTTAAGAATCTTTCACATGTTTTCTTTTCCTTTTAGACTAAATTTATAACATCTTTTGGTTCCCAAATCTTGTCATCCTTGTCTTACTTGCTCACAGAAATATGTTGGCCCTGAATTCTCACGTTGATCTTTAAATGACTCCCACATATCAGACACAGATTTACCCAGTAACAGCCGCTTCCAATCTACACTCCCCAGTTCCTGCTTAAATCTGTTATATATCTAGCCTTCCCCCATTTTACCACTTTCCTCCAAGCTCCTGTTTACAGAATTATGATAACTGTCCCCAAAATGCTCTCCTACTGAATCTGCGATGACCTTACCTGGGAAGGTCTAGTATGGCCCCTTCCCTATTGGACTTTAGGGTTTTGTGCAGTATTTCACGAAACCCTCCTAAATGCACTAAGAAAATTCTGCCCCATCTAAGTATCTGGCACTAAGTCCATGTCAATATTGGGAAATTAAGAACACCTTCTTCAATATCCCGGTTTTCAAATCTTTCCCTTATCTGCCCTATCTCTATCTTTCTCTATCTTCCATAGTCCAACATCATAGTGATTGCACTTTTCATATTTTTGAACTCTACCCACTAGATGAGCTCTAAAGTATGTCCTCTCTAAAGTGCCACAGTGATGTTCTCCCTGATCTGTGGTGTTACTCCCACACCTCTTTTACATTCTTCTCTGTCTCGCATTGGAAACATCTAAACCTTGGAATATTTTAGGATTAAGGTTGTGTGTGGCAGGATAGTTTTAACATTTGACTTCAGAAAATCACTATGATAATTTGATTATGCTATTCCAAAATGTTGAAGACAATTTTTCATTTAAAACAGATGTATTGTTCAACACAATTCGGTGATTCTTTTTTAGCAGGCATTGAATGTTATGCTTATGTAAAACTGTACTTTGGAGCAGCACTAATTAAATGAACAAGACATCCAAGTACAGCATACAAACAAAAGAACTGTAAAGAGACTTACACCTGACTTTTGTAAATTCAAGGCAATTGTAGTAAGTGTTTAAGACAGGCATCTTTATTATTCCCTTACGAAGTCAGCCGTAAAAATAATAACTCTAAAGAGTCAAATCAGGATTAGACATTTAGTTACATTTAACAATTTTATATTGGTGCAATAAAATATGTCATCATTTTAACCACGTGGAGTTGTAAACCCTTGACTCTCAACTCTAGCCAAACATCTGTCAGTACAGCATGAGTCAGTATTGCAGTTGCTCCGCTTACAACCCACAAACTATTAATCAAGCCAGTTTTATGTTGTAACATTTATCCCACTTTGTTGTGCTATAATGATTTGAGCTTACTCGTCATAAATTGCACATGGTAGCCAGCTGACATTTTTTTTTGCAAAGCTACTTACATTGTTAATTTAAGACCAGTAATATTGAATTACTTGCTCCACTACAAAAACCATGTATTTAAATAAAGAGCATAACCCTCTGACATAAGTAAATGTCTCCATTTGTGGATAATTAGGGAAATATTGTAAACATTTCTATAAATTCATTTTACCCACCCTCAGTGGTTACAATGTTTTCACTTGTTTGTTGTAAATGATCCAAGACTTTTGGACACTTTCTTCAATGTAATTTTTGAGTACACAGTGAAATTAATAGTTAAAGTAAAATAAGCTACTCAAACATTTCAAGATAACAACATTGAACAAAAGATAATGTTAGTTACGAGGCTTTGAAACAAAATTTATGTAGTCATAAATTTATATTTACCTTAACTGGTTTGCCATACAAATTAGAATCAATGCTTCAAAAAAATCCCCAACCTCATATTCTAGTTAAATACATTTAGTCTTAAGAAATGCAATCACTGAATTTCAGCTTTCAATTCGTCAATCTGATTGGCTAGTTTACCAAACTGCTGCTCTGTCATTACGTTCTTAACCTATCGAGAGTCATAGATACTTGTATAGAGATTGATCCAACATCTACAGCTGATAGATAACAGACCATTGCCCGTAGGTTCACACAAGCATTTGCTGACCTCAAACTGTGACCCTCATACCAGTGGCCACAGGCTGCAGGTCATGACCTCTTCAAGTGGTATCTTGGGAGAAAAGTCAATTTAACTGGAGGATCAAGAAAAATCTATTGTACAATCTGGATCCAAATCACTATTCACTCATTTTAACTTGAAAGTGTAAAACATATAAAGGGAAGAGGTTACTCACAGAATTTTCATTTTTTTAAAGACCTTTTTACGGCAAATAATACTGTAGAGAATTAACAACCAAACATGATAATGATCACAACTAAAATTGTAGCCAAAAGCACTTTGTATTGCACTTATGCCTTAAATTAAGAAGAAAGTCCCAATGCATTTAACAATTGGCAGGCAAAAGATTTATCAATAATCACCTGTAAAGTGCAAAGATCTATAAAAATACATAACACTTCATTTATTTACACTGCTGTGAGACAGATCGCCATTATAACAAAGGAACTGGTTTCTTTCAGCACATAAAAGGACATAAGTATTTTCACTGCTCTCATTAATTGTTTATTTCTGATTTACCTTACAACCAAAAAATGTATAAAAGGAAAAGTAACATAATACTAAAAATAACTTACAATTGATTACAATTTACCTTCTCAATCAATTGCTCAAATTTTGCATTGGTTAATGTTTGACCAGCAGAGGGAGCAATTATACCCACCCAACCTAACCATCAAAGCAAATTGTAATAAGTTCGCAACAACCAACCTGATCTCCCGGTGGCTCAGCATTTCAACTTCCCCTCCCATTCCGAATCTGACCTTTCTGTCCTGGACCTCCGTCATTGCCAGAGTGCGGCCCAGCACAAATTGGAGGAACAGCACCTCATATTTTGCTTAGGTAGTTTACAGCCCAGCGGAATGAACATTGACTTCTCCAATTTCAGATAGTCCCTTGCTTTCTCCCTCCTTCCCCTCTCCATTCCCAGCTCTCCCACAAGCCTACTGTCTCCGCCTCTTCCTTCCTCTCCCCCCCCCCCCCCCCCCCCCATCAGTCTGAAGAAGAAGGGTCTCGACCGGAAACACCGCCTATTCCTTCTCTCCAAAGATGCTGCCTCACCCGCTGAGTTTCTCTAGCATTTTTGTCTACCTTCAGCAAATTTGAATATTGTTCTCATTCAGAACAAACCTCATCAATTCACATCCAATAAATGAATAAAGTAAAACATCAGGAGGAAATTGCTAATACCTCTTCACTAGTTCCAACAAACTCTGAAGCGACATTGTTTTAATTCTTCTCCACAGTTCTTTCTATATAACTGTTTACATTTTCTGATACCTAAGATATTGATCTACCTCACTTTAGGGCTTTCGATGTCCTAACAACACAGTTTAAACTAAAACCCTAATTCTACTTTCATTCATTCAATTTAAGCCTCGTAAAAAATACCTTATAATTTTGTACATATCTATTAACATTCTCTAATAGATTGAAAAATCCACATTTTCTTCAAAATATGCTTTTCCTGCAAATTTATTTTGTGCACTTTTCATAACTTTGCCATCCACACTAAATAAAAATCCAAAATGTCTTCAAAATATGATGCTTTTTGTACAAATATCTTTGTGCACTTTCCATCAATTTGCCATCCACAATAGGAGTCACCAGGAATCAGGAATCAAAGCAATCAACTCTGTGTGGAGCCACTGGAGTTGGGAAAGGTCCTCAAGGAGTATTTATCTTCTGTATTTACCGACGTGCATTTCTCCTCTATATCTACCAAGGACGGAGGAACTTGGGGCAGTCAATGGAATTATCTTGAGAGCAGTCAGTGTTATGGTCAAAGCGGTGCTGAGGTACTATCATGTATGAAAGTAGACAAATTTCCAGGGCCTGATCATATATATCTGAGGACATTGTGGGAAACTAGAAAGGAAATTGAGGGAGCCTTGGTTGAAATTTATGAGTCGTCTTTAAATACAGGAGAGGTGCTGGAAGACCGGATGGTGCCAAATGTTGTGCCTTTATTTAGAATGGCTGCAGGGAAAATGCTTGGAACTATAGGCCAGTGAGTTTAACATCTGTAGTTGGAAAGTTATTAGAGAGTATTCTGAGGGATAGTATATACAGGCATTTAGAAGGACACGAGCTGATTAGGGACTAGAAAATTGGCTTCATGGAAAGAAGCAGAGGGTGATGGCGGAAGATTGCTTCTCGGACTGGAAGCCTGAGACTGGTAGTGTTCCTCAGGGTTCAATAGAAAATAGACAATAGGTGCAGGAGTAGGCTATTAGGCCCTTCGACCCAGCACATTCAATGTGATCATGGCTGATCATCCACAATCAGTGCCCCGTTCCTGCCTCCTCACTATATCCCTGACTCTGCTGTCTTTAAGAGCCCTATCAAGCTCTCTCTTCAAAGTATCCAGAGAAATGGCCTCCACCATCCTCTGAGGCAGAGAATTCCGCAGACTCACAGCTCTTTGTGTGAAAAAGTGTTTCTTCATCTCCGTTCTAAATGCCCTACCCCTTATTCTTAAACTGTGGCCCCTGGTTCTGGACTCCCCCCACATCGGGAACATGTTTCCTGCCTCTAGCATGTCCAAACCTTTAATAATCTTATATGTTTCAATAAGATATCCTCTCATCCTTCTAAATTCCAGAGTATACAAGCCCAACCACTCCATTCTCTCAGCATACGACAGTCCCGCCATCCCTGGAATTAACCTTGTAAACCTATTCTGCACTCCCTCAATAGCAAGAATGTCCTTCCTCAAATTAGGGGACCAAAACTGCACACAATACTCCAGATGTGGTCTCACTAGAGCCCTGTACACAGCAGAAGGACCTCTTTGCTCCTATACTCAATTCCTCTTGTTATGAAGGCCAATATGCCATTCGCTTTCTTCACTGCCTGCTGTACCAGCATGCTTACTTTCATTAACCAATGAACAAGGACCCCCAGATCCCACTGTGCTTCCCATTTTCCCAACAACACCATTTAGATAATAATTTGCCTTCCTGTTTTTGCTACGAAAGTGGATAACCGCACATTTATCAACATTAAACTGCATCTGCCATGCATCTGCCCACTCACCCAACCTGTCCAAGTCACCCTGCATTCTCATGGCATCCTCCTCACAGTTCACACTGCCACCCAGCTTTGTGTCATCTGCAAATTTGCTAATGTTAATTTGAATCCCTTCATCCAAATCATTGATGTATATTGTAAATAGCTGTGGTCCCAGCACCGAGCCTTGCGGTACACCACTAGTCACTGCCTGCCATTCTGAAAGGGACCCGTTAATCCCTACTCTTTGTTTCCTGTCTGCCAACCAATTTTCTATCCATGTCAGCACTCTACCCCCAATACCATGTGCCCCAATTTTGCCCACTAATCTCCTATGTGGGAGCTTATCAAATGGTTTCTGAAAGTCCAGATACACTACATCCACTGGCTCTCCCTTGTACATTTTCCCGTTACATCCTCAAAAATTGTCAGAAGATTAGTCAAGCATGATTTCCCCTTCGTAAATCCATGCTGACTCGGACCGATCTTGTTGTTGCTATCCAAATGTGCCGCTATTTCATCTCTTATGATTGACAGTTTAACATGATTAACCCGAGTGCTCATTAAACAATAAGTAAAGTTACAAGTGTGTCAGACTTAACTTCTTTACACAACCCACCACCGATGTCAGGTTAACTGGTCTATAATTCCCTGTTTTCTCTCTCCCGCCTTTCTTAAAAAGTGGGATAACATTAGCTACCCTCCAATCCACAGGTACTGATCCTGAATCTATAGAACATTGGAAAATGATCACCACTGCATGCACAATTTCTTAAGAGCCACTTCCTTAAGTACCCTGGGATGTACACCATCAGCCCTGGGGATTTATCAGCCTTCAGTCCCATCAGTCTACCCAACACCATTTCTTGTCTAATGTGGATTTCCTTCAGTTACTCCGTCACCCCAGATCCTTTGGCGACTAGTACATCAGGAAGACTGTTTAATGTATTGAAGACGGATCCAAAGTATCTGTTAAATTCATCTGCCATTTCCCTGTTCCCCATAGTAAATTCACCTTTTTCAGTCTTCAAGGGTCCAACTTTGGTCATAACTATTTTTTTCCTCTTCACATACCTTAAGAAGCTTTACAATGATACCTAAAGAAGATTTACATGGATGTTGCCAGGACAAGAGGGTCTGAGCTATAGGCAGAGGTTGAGTGGGCTGGGACTCAATTCCTAGTAGCGCAGCAGGATGAGGGGTGATCTTATAGAGGTGTATAAAAGAGGAATAGATCGGATAGATGCACAGAGTCTCTTGCCCAGAGTAGATGAATCGAGGACCAGAGGACATAGGTTTAAGGTGAAGGGGAAAAGATTTAATAGGAATCTGAGGGGTAACCTTTTCACACAAAAGGTGGTGGATGTAGTTGATGCAGGGACTATCCCGCCATTTAAGAAACAGTTAGACAAGATCGGACAGGTTTGGAGGGATATGGACGAAATGCTGGCAGGTGGGACTAGTGTAGCTGGGACATGTTGGTTGGAGTGGGCAAGTTGGGCCGCAGAGCCTGTTTCCACACTGGATCACTCTACGACTCTGACACTAAACTAGAATTTCCAAAATTAGACTAATACTATGTGCAGTGTAGTTCATAATAAGTTTAAGTTTACACATCAGTAATTGCATTTTTTGTAAACAATGACTACAACTCTCACTGAGGAAGATTAACTTGGCAGGTGCAGTTGAAATATTACATGGCAGAATAATCTGCACAAAGGTCCAAAGTGGCCCATTTCACTCTACATTGTTAAATAGTGTGCTGTACGATTGTGTTTCTGAAAAAATACATGCACTCTTGCACTTGAACAATTAGGAACTGGACAATATATGGAGTGACTCATAGAAACCTCAAGGAATGAGGTAGGATAGTACACATACATTTTGAAGAAAAATACAGCCTGATAACAGTTACATGAAATAAGTTTAAATGAGCCTTAAAAAAATTTTAAGTTTAAAAATTACCTCTCTCTTGGAACTCCTGGGGATAGCTGAAAAAGAGATAGCGTTTTTCGATAAATAAATCGGGAAACAAATATATTTCTATAATGTGAATAAATATTTATTTTTCCTGCATGCCTGTTTTCTAAATTTGGTCAAAAAGTAATTGAACTGAAACATCGATTTTGTTTCTCTCCCCATAGCTACTCCCTGAGTTTTTCAAAACATTTCCTGTTTATTTCATATTTAAACTATTTGGAGAGCTTTGCTTTATTTTCTCTTGTAATTTCATACTGGGTTGTTCTTCTCAACCAGTGGTTTCACCACATATTTTGCAAATTACTTCTCCCATTCATTAAAACTAAAAAAAACACATTATACTTGCATCTGTTACCAATTTACTTGGACTAAACTGAATTCTACTTCAATTTCAAATACATCTTTTCTGCAATTGTGCAGATGGGTTTCCACGTTATAAAAACCATATTTGATAATTAAAATTACAGAAAGGCAAATTGGATAGTGTTTTTTTAATTAATTTTACAGCATATTCAAAATAACTGTGTAATAACTATTATATCTAATCATACTAAACCATGAAGGGCCCAGCAAAATTAGCTCCTATCAAATTCCCCTTCCAATTTAACAAGAAAACTCATTCTCCAAGCCTTGGGTTAATTATGACTTATTTTATATTCACAAGAACAAAAGAAAATAGCAACCTCATGTCTGTCCCACCATTCAATATAATCATGACTGATCGACCCAAACTCCTGGTGTGCCAGATTCCTATTGCCCTCAATTTCCCGATTATTCAAAAATGTATCCACCTACACTTTAAACATTTCTAATAAACCAGCCTCCGCAACTTTCTGTGCTGAGAATTCCAAACATCCACCACTGTGGGCACCCTGAGGGAGTTCCGGGACCGCTGGGCTCCGCAGGGTGTTGAATGTATCCTCAATAAGGATTGTATCATAATTGTATAATAGTTTATTATGGATATATGTTTGTATTGTATTTATGGTGGTGGGTTCTGGCTTTTTTTATTGTAGTGTAAATATTATTTTTTAATAATTGAATACATTTTTTGATTTAAAAAAAAACAAACAAAAAAAAAAAACATCCACCACTGTGTGTGCAATATATTTCTATATATTTTGGTTTAAATGACCAGCCCTCTATCTTTAAGCTATGTCCCCTTATTCAAGATTCTTCCCCTGGAGAGTTTTTGAAGAACAAGATTAGTACAGGTGCACAACCTTTTATCCGAAGATCCAAATAACGAAAACCTCTGAATAGCAGACATTTTTTCAGTCCTTCAAGAAAGGTCCTTGAAAACGTTCAACCGAGGGCGGCCCGCAGAGGTGACAGCAGAACCTCCGGTCGGTCCTCGAAGAAAGGGGAACTAAATCCCCATTCATAAAAGAGAAGGTGAGGGTATATTGCGCGGGAGGGTTAATAATTGACAATATGCTGCTGTCTGTCCGCTGAGTTAAAAAGTTCCCACGGTAGACTCACGATACACAGTCTTGCGTGGGAACTTTTTAACTCAGCGAGCAGCGAGCAGCAGATTGTCGCTCCCTTCAGTTTCACCCCACCTACACCCCTCTGCTTCCCGGCCATGTGTGTGACCCCTTCCCTCCCCTCTCCAGCTCCCCGCCCATTGCACCGGCGTGGGGGCTTTGCACTGTCTTCAAGTCGGCGATGCCAGCATACAGTGCCAGTCACCGGACACGTCAGGACCAACGGGACACCGACCCCCAGGCCCACTGCAAGCACGGAGATCCCAGATCAGCAACTCTAGCCCAGCCCCGCTCCAACTCCAGAGGAACACGCTCCCCGTAGGGGCAGAAGCTGATGGTGTGCAAGGTACGTCTTGTCTTGGGGTCGCGCAGCTCGGGCTGTGGGCGAACTGCCACTTGTCGCCGTAGCGGCCCATCGGGGAGCGGATTCCTCTGGAGTTGGAGGGGGAGGGGGGTATTGTGCTGTTTGATCGCCCCCTGCTATCCCAGGGACAGGGAGACAGGATGAGGGCGGCCCGCAGAGGTGACAGCGGAACCTCCGGTCGGTCCTCGACGAAAGGGGAACTAAATCCCCATTCATAAAAGAGAAGTGGAGGGTACATTGCTCGGGGGAGTAGAAATCCCAAGACAAAGTTGAGTGAGCGTTCACCGAGGGTGGCCCGCAGAGGTGACAGCGGAACCTCCGGTCGGTCCTGGAAGAAAGGGGAACTAAATCCCCTTCATAAAAGAGAAGTGGAGGGTATATTGCCCGGGAGGGTATATCGCCTACCTGGAAGAAACCGGACATTTTTTCCAGGATGTCGTCTGCACACCAAAGCTCAGGTTTGGCGCCAAACGCACGTCGCCTCTGCTGCACACGGATATAAGAGTGTGAAAATGTCGCCTTAGGCCGCCTAAGGGCATGTAGCCCCGCTAGGGTGACATGAGTGTGAGAGGTGATTTAATGCTGCGGTCACATTTACAAATTCAGGAATTCATTCAACACACTGCATTTCATACAGACATTTATTCTGCAAGAAAAAAGTACATTGAAGACTGAAACTCGCGACCGAGGAACTGCCGGGATCAAGGTGCAAACTCGCGACCTTGCGGATATGAGCCGAGCACTCTACCACTGAGCCAGCCATTAAAATCTACGCAAAAAAATTTCCATTCCGAAGACCGACAAATTCCGAATTACGAAAAGTGTCTGGTCCCAAGGCTTTCGGATAAAAGGTTGTGCACCTGTATTCACTTTTTTACACCAATACACTGTTCTTAACAACAATCTACCCATCATGTGAAACTTTATAAATAGCAGATATACCATAGATGATTTCAAGACTGAAAGTCAAAAACTTTTTTCATAATAGACACATTTTCATCGTTTTCCCACCATTTTGGACACCAAACGTGTGATATTAAAAACTCTGCCACATTTAGTCCTGAATATTTCATTCATAAACTTCATATGGCCCCTCATACATATATTTTTTGATAATGGTCAAAGGAAATATCTTCATCTATACAGTAACATAAAGGTAATACAGTACAGTAAAGATCCTATAGTAGATTTTTTCTTGTATTGCAAGTTAATATATCAAAAACATCATGGTGTCAAAAACGCAACATCCGTTTACGATATATTTCCCGACTTTTTAAAATAAAAATAAAAATTTCTTTGACATAAATTGGTCATGAAAAGTAAGAAACTGAGCCAATCTTCAATTTGGCAACACACTGTCTCTTGTTTATCTTTTGTACGGACCAAGCCCGCTAACTTATTTCCTTTGTGTCAACTTCGGGTAACTCCGCAACGACCGTTACGGAGACATTTTACTTACAAACAAATCAGCCCAAATCAAATGATCTGACGAATCATCGGTCATCGATGTCGCTCAGATCCATAAGGTAATGTACCATTTAGATCGCATCGGTGAAAATCCTTGGCTTTCACTGGGACACCAAAACGAACGTTTTTTTTAGTGTCCACGCCAACATACATTTGTGTGTACGATGTGTAACGCGCGTTGCGGTGTCCACTCAGATGGATGCAGTATTCTACAACATGATCAGGTAAATGAAGTAGAAAAGGTGTTTGCAATTTTATTCATAAACATAGAAAGGAATAAGAAATATGTTTACTTACTATGCCAACCAGGTGGACACCACGCAACAACGTTACACAAAATGTATATGTGTATTCTATTGCCATTTTCAGAAACCTGCCATCAATATGCTATCTTTTCTTATATTTGTTGTTGATGCTTTGTTAGTCATGAACCCAATAAAGTGTTTGTCAACTTTTTTGAAGGAATTTGAAATTTGACCCCATTTGTCACATTTTTGGGTGCAGTATTGTAAAAAGGCACATATGTTTCAAACATTACAGACCCAACCCGCAGAGCCTCTTTTGACCAGACAATTGCAGCAAATTGTGGACGCAGCCCAGACGATCCCATAAATCAAGATCCCTTCTATTGACTCCATTTATACCTCATGCTGCCTCAGCAAGGCCAGCAACTTAATCAAGGACGAGTCGCACCCTGGTCACTTTCACTCCTAGCCTCTCCCAACAGGCAAAAGATATAGGAGTGTGAAGATGCACACGTCCAGATTCAGGGACAGTTTCTTTCTAGCTGTTATCAGGCAACTGAACCATCCTACCACAACTAGAGAGCAGTCCTGAACTACTATCTACCTCATTGATGACTGTCGGACCATCTTTGATCGGATTTTACTGGCTTTATCTTGCAATAAATGTTATTTTCTTATCATGTATCTATACACTGTGAATGGCTCTATGGGAATCATCTATCGTCTTTCCTCTAGTTGGTTAGCACGCAAAAATAGCTTTTCACTGTATCTCGGTATACTCGACAATAAACTAAACTGAACTGAACTCCCTCATCCCAGGAATTTCCTAATGAATCTCTTTAGGACAGCCTTCAATCTATCTATATTACTAAAAGTCTGATCTTGACCGCTTTTGGCCCACTGTGCTGCGATTTCCGAGAGAACGCCGCCACCTACAGCCGTCATTTTTGGCCACCTCGATCAGAGCCCACGTCTGCCTTCCTGGACCAGAGTATTTTTCCCATCGATGAAAAATCAGAGAGAAATTAATGTTTTTTAAAAAATCACCATTCTCTCTGCTGCCCCTGCTGGAGGGAGGGGGATGACTATAAAACCAGGAAGTGGTGTGCCTCAATCAGTCTCTGCAAGCTGGAGGGCACTCTGAGCTCTGAATGACAATGAACAAATGTCTACACAACTGTAAGTACCCTTAATGTGGTTTGAAAATGAAAATATGGTTAGTGTGAAGTAAAAAAAGCACTGCCTGCAAATGGTTGTTTGGGGGGTTTGGGTTGAAGTAAAAAGGCACTCTCTCTCTCTCTCTCTCTCTCCCTCCTCACCTCTCTCTCCCTATCCCTCTCTCTTTCTCTCTCTCCCCCCCCGTCTCTCTCCCTTTCTCTCTCTCTCCCCTCCTCTCTCACCCCACCTCTCAGCCCCCTCTCTCCTCTCCCCCCCTCCCCCCCCTCTCCTCTCCCCTCCTCCCCCCCCCCCCCCTCTCCTCTCCTCTCCCCCCCTCCTCTCCTCTCTCTCCCCCCCTCTCCCCCTCCTCTCCTCTCCCCCCCCTCCTCTCCTCTCCCCCCCTATCTCCCACTCTCCTTGACCCCCCCCTCCTCCCCTCTCCCCCCCCCCCCTCTCCTCTCTCTCTCTCTCCTTTTTCTCAGGCTCCATCCCCTCCCCCACCGTCTCTCCCCTCCACACACCCTACCCCCTTCCCTCCACTCCCCCTCCCTGCTCCCCCCACCTCCCCCCCCCTCCCCTCACCTCACCCTCCTCTCAGCACAACCCCTCTCTCCCCCTCTCTCTCTCCCCCTCTCTTCCCTCTCCTCTCTCTCTCCTCCCCTCTCCTCTCTCCCACAATCTCTCTCCCCTCTTTTTCTCCTACCCTCCATCCCATCCCCCACTGTCCCTCCCCTAACCCCCCCCCTCCCCTCCACATACCCTACCCCATTCCCTCCACACACCCTACCCCCCTCTCCCTCTTGCCCCCTCTCTCTGTGTCTCTGTCTCTCTGCCCCTTCTCTCTCTGCCCTAACTCTCTACACCCCCCCCCCCCCTCTCTAGATGTTGGGGGCTATATGTCAGTAGATAGGGTGGTTATGGGGTAAAAGGAGCAAATAATATAATATCAAGGGGGGTAATTAGCGTGAGTGCGGGAGGTGGGGGGGGGATAAATAGTGTGTGTGACGCTGCATGCCGCCTCCCCCCCCACCACCGCATGTTGGGGGAACAGACCCAACGGGTCTGCACTTGGTCTAGTACAACAATATTTGCAATATGCAATATTGCAATATGGTTCTGGTCCCCTAAATTAGATTATTGCAAAACTGCAATGTTGCACGTGCACAGTACTCTAAATGTGGCCTCATTAACACCATATAACTATATACCAATTACAGCACGGAAACAGGCCATCTCGGCCCTTCTAGTCCGTGCCGAACACTTATTCTCCCCTAGTCCCATCTACCTGCACTCAGACCATAACCCTCCATTCCTTTCCCGTCCATATACCTATCCAATTTATTTTTAAATGATAAAATCAAACCTGCCTCCACCACTTCCACTGGAAGCTCATTCCACACAGCTACCACTCTCTGAGTAAAGATGTTCCTCCTCATGTTACCCCTAAACTTTTGTCCCTTAATTCTCAAATCATGTCCTCTTGTTTGAATCTTCCCTACTCTCAATGGAAAAAGCTTATTCACGTCAACTCTGTCTATCCCTCTCATAATTTTAAAGACCTCTATCAAGTCCCCCCTTAACCTTCTGCGCTTCAAAGAATAAATACCTAACTTGTTCAACCTTTCTCTGTAACTTAAGTGCTGAAACCCAGGCAACATTCTATTAAATCTCCTCTGTACTATCTCTATTTTGTTGACATCTTTCCTATAATTTGCCGACCAAAATTGGACACCATACTCCAGAATTGGCCTCACCAATGCCTTGTACAATTTTAACATTACATCTCAACTTCTATTCTCAATGCTCTGATTTATCAAAGGCCAGCACACCAAAAGCTTTCTTTACCACCCTATCTACATGAGATTCCACCTTCTATGCGCAGTTTTTCCTAGATCCCTCTGTTCAACTGCATTCCTCAATTCGCTACCATTTACCATGTAAGTCCTATTTTGATTTGTCCTGCCAAGATGTAGCACCTCACACTTATCAGCATTAAACATTCAGCCCACTCTTCCAAATGGCCTAAACCTCTCTGTAGACTTTGAAAATCTACTTCATTATCCACAACACCACCTATCTTAGTATAATCTGCATACTTACTAATCCAATTTACCACACCATCATCCAGATCATTTACGTATATGACAAACAACAGTGGACACAACACAGATCCCTGAGGCACCCCACTAGTCACCTGCCTCCAACGTAACAAACAGTTTATCCATCATTACTCTCTGGTATCTCCCATTCAGCCACTGTTGAATCCATCTTGCTACTCCAATATTAATACCCAACAATTGAACCTTGTTAACCAACCTTCCATGTGGAACCTTGTCAAAGGAAACTTACTGAGGTCCATATAGACAACATCCACCGCTTTACCCTCATCAATTTCCCTAGTAACCTCTTCAAAAAATTGAAGAAGATTAGTCAAACATGACCTTCATGGCACAAATCCATGTTGGCTGTTCCTAATCAGACCCTGTTTATCCAGATGACCATACATATAATCTCTAAGTATCCTTTCCATTAATTTGCCCACCACTGACTTCAAACTAACAGGTCTATAATTGCTAGGTTTACTCTTAGAACCTTTTCTAAACAATGGAACAACATGCGCAGTACGCCAATCCTCCGGCACCATTCTCGTTTCTAATGACATTTGAAATATTTCTGTCATAGCCCCTGCTATTTCTACACTAACTTCCCTCAATGTCCTAGGGAATATCCTGTTAGGACCTGGAGACTTATCCACTTTTATATTTTTCAAAAGTGTCAGTACTTCCTCTTCTTTGATCCTCATAGTTTCCATAGCTACTCTACTTGTTTCCCTTACCTCACATAATTCAATATCCTTCTCCTTGGTAAATACCAAAAAAAAGAAATTGTTCAATACTCCCTATGGAATTGTTCAAACACCCTATGGAATTGTAACAAAACTTCTAAATGGCATCCCCTTTACGACTTCTGTTGGCCAGGGAATTTTTTTATTTATTTGTCATCTTAGGCAACTTAAAAATAATGTAAATGTTTACCTTGTTTTAATAATCTTAAGCTTTTTCAAAAGCGTTTCTTTTTTCTCTTTTGCCTTCTTTGTCAAGTTTTCTCCCTTTAGTATCTCGTTTATAAATATGTCAATATCTGCAAAAGAAGGAAGCATATTCATATTGAAATTTAGGAATAAGAACCCGCTCTGTGCTGAACCAACTGTGCTAGTTGGTGCCCTATTAGAAATTCAAAACGGAATTCTTGAGGATCTTGCAAGTGCCATCTTGCAAATGAGAGTCCTTATGCGCATGTGAGTGCTGACAATAAGAATTAGGTTGTTCAAGCGGGACTGGTTTCAGCGAGCTTGTGAGTAATTCATTTTCCTGGATTTAAAAATCAGTACAAAAGAACTAATCTCATATCTTTTCACTAAAGCAGAAAATGCTTGACATTAGAAATATTTTCAAAATATACTGTATGCGTCAAATTTATCAGGGGGAGAATTTACTAAATAGGTCAATTTCAAATGGAAAACAAAGGGCAAAACTCGAGACAGGCCAATATATTACACAAAATGTGACCCATTGGTATATATTTATCTAATGTTATTTTAGCAGAATTAAGGTCCAAGTTTCATAGAAAGTTGTTTCTCACAAACAGGTTTAAAGAAGATCTGTCACTAACTGCTCATGTCACAATTCACGTTCAGCTAACTGCTCAACACTGAATTGTGACAATCGATCTTTAACATTCTTAAGGGACACAAAGTTTCCCTCCATTCTGACGGCTGAAATTCCGTTGCGAAAAATATGTAATTTATTACCAATGCATGCACTATATTTCTCAACTGCAATGAAACTGGCATTTTATTTTGATTAGGCTTTTGATTATGTGAAACAGATCCAAAAAGATTCTCCTTGCTGATGACATTAGGTTCTCTATGAAATTAGTGAAATGGTATAGCCTAGTTCAAAGGGCCTGCATTTCGCATAATAGGCTTAAACAACTGGTACTTCTCATTCTTGAGTAGCACAGATTTTAGTGAATTTCATATCAGCAGCATTTGATTTGGTTCAAATATAACATGTAAGAAGCAACCACAAGTGCATTGACTAACAAACATACAAATGAATTTCCCATATAATATAAAGTAAATAGGGGGGATGTTATTGGGAGAATGCTTCATCTCAGTTAGTCTGGAGTCATCAAATGTTTTTATTTGAGTAATAAGAGAAACACTATTTTTGGTTTTCTACATTAACTCTAAGATTTCATCTACGATTAAGGAAGTATTTGTCCCTATCGGCGAAGATATGACTGACAGACACAATTTACTGGCTCATTTTTTCTTGTCTATTCTTTCCTGTGATGAACCTCACAAAATTTACAACTAAATTGACAGCCTCACTTAATCTTGCGCACTTACAGTAGTCACTTTCCAGTGATTCAGTAGGGCAACATTCTTAGGCAGAAGATTGTTGTGTAGGTCAGATGTCAAAATACAGCCATTTAAAACCAGATTTGTCCAAAAGTTGGATATTCCTGGAGGGATGGCGAACCACTGATTCTCCTCTTTTAGAAACATAGAAAATAGGTGCTGCAGTAGGCCATTCGGCCCTTCGAGCCTGCACCGCCATTCAATATGATCATGGCTGATCATCCAACTCGGTATCCTGTACCTGCCTTCTCTCCATACCCCCTGATTCCTTTAGCCACAAGAGCCACATCTAACTCCCTCTTAAATATAGCCAATGACCTGGCCTCAACTACCTTCTGTGGCAGAGAATTCCAGAGATTCACCACTCTCTGTGTGAAAAATGTTTTCCTCATCTCGGTCCTAAAATATTTCCCCCTTATCCTTAAACTGTGACCTCTTGTTCTGGACTTCCCCAACATCGGAAACAATCTTCCTGCATCTAGCCTGTCCAATCCATTAAGAATTTTGTAAGTTTCTATAAGATCCCCCCCTTAATCTTCTAAATTCTAGCGAGTACAAGCCGAGTCTATCCAGTCTTTCTTCATATGAAAGTCCTGACATCCCAGGATTTGCTGCTTTGTTTCATGGTCCACTTGTCTACCTTCTTCATATTTGAAGAATATGCATCAATAGTAGAATATTTGTACAAATGAGTAGATAAAATAAATATTTTTCAAATAATCATTTTAAATATATTTCCTTGGAACTTAGGAGGGCACTTCAGTCTATCAAATTAAGACTGGTTCACAGAACAATATCACCTTTAATTTTCCCGAAACATATTCTCCAGATTCCCAACAACTACCCTAAAATTCGATAAACAATAGACAATTTACAGTGGCCTAATAACTATTTAACCTGCAGATCTTTGGCACCAGAGAGAAAACTAGAGCTACTGGAGGAGACACATATGATCAAAGAGAAACTATGCAAACTGCTCACAGAATATTCTAGAAGTCATAATAGAAGCTAAATAATTTGAACTATAAGGCACCAGCTCCAGAAATCTTCCCAGTGTTCCATCCCACTGTCAATAGTTAAAGAAAATTCAATTTTTAATACGGTTTCTCGCTCAAAGATGCTGGAATTTTTGCAGCAAATTAATTCTTAATTGTCTATGTTTTTAATCTATTTATCCATATAATTTAAAGATCTAATATTTGTCTTAGGCAGTCCATTAGTGCAGAGGATGACGACCTTCCACTCCAGTTTTGTGAACTCAGATCTGGGTGAAGATTCCTTTACAGAATCCAGAGACCATTCCAAAAATGAGCTGGTGGTGCTTGGAGAGGAGGATCTATCTCTCTCTCTCTCTCTCTCTCTCTCTCTCTCTCTCTCCTTCTCACTCGCTCTCTCTCTCTCGCAGTTAGGAACCACGGATCCCAGAGTTGATTCAGATGTTACATTTTTACAAAGGAGACTTTGAGAATGTCCTTGAACCATTTCTCCACAAAATGTCTTCAATTGATGAAACTTGGAGTAGAATTATTCTCAGGAGTCCTGTGAATCTGGTATCAGCTATACAGATAATGTGATCTACCCTCTGGAACTTATTCAATAGATCAAAGATTCAAGGCTGGTTACATCAGCAATGTTTTAAGTTATGTGGCAATAAGATGGGATAGATTATTGTAGGTCAATTAATATGTATTTATGAAGTTACTGGCAATGCATCAGCAATACATTGAAGAAAAATATTTTGCAAAGGCATGAATAACAAGTTAACAAAATGTGTGCTCGTTCTTGCCAATGCAATTTACATCAAGATTTCTACGTAATCAATCAGAACATAGGAATATGAAGAAAAAAATTAACCCTAACTGCTGAATCAGACTTTCCCCATGTAATAGATTTATTACAACTTCAATTAAAATGATTATTTCACAAATTCTATTCTAAATGGAAACAACAAGATCATCCCCATCTGTGGATGTCAGGAATGTGTGAAGAGGTAATAAGTGCAATAACGCATGCAATTGTATTAATTTAGCTCTTAAGACAAAATAAATCTTACGCAGCTATTATTTGAGAAAACATAATAATTTATTTATGCAATCTAATTTGATGCACACTGAGAAAACTTAAAATAAGACCATCATCTGAATAATTGCTGGAAAGTTAAAATTCCAAATTGGATTACACTCTAATCTACAAAATGCTTGTTATAGCCAATTAATGGTCATCATATATCACTTTGTTCATTAAACTTCAACAAGTCTTTTGCACAAATTTTCAAAGCAACGTCCAAGCCTGTGAAAACAATCAATTTCAATCAATAATTTTTGAGTGGAATTTTACATAAAATAAAAACTTACATATCTAAAATGCATCACACCTGGGTAGCAACAGCATAAACAAAGTACTGGAGTAACCCAACGGGTCAGACAGTATCTGCGGATGGAACGGGTAGGCAATGTTTCGGATTAGGACCCTTCTGGAGAAAGATCCCAATCCAAAATGTTGCATATCCATTCTCTCCACAAATGCTGGGTGACCTGCTGATTTACTTCAGCCCTTTGTGTTTTGCTCTAAATTCCAGCATCAATAGTTTCTAGTGTCTCGTTAAATACATTATACTTTCTCTGTTTTAGGTTGATTTAATATTGAAAAGAGTGTCTAGCGTTGTTCAAAGCCGCCCAATTTTAGATTCATTTGTGTGGGAAGATGAATAATATTGTTGGATAATTAATGACAAAACAGCTAAAAATTAGTTTAGTTTATTGTCACGTGTACCGAGGTACAGTGAATGTCCAGTCCTTGTGCACTGCCCCGAGAACCTCCTGCTGTCTGGGGCTGGGATGATTGACCAACAATTGGAATTATCCTCATTTACGTGAGGTACCACTCCAACAATTGGAATGTTTTCTGTCAATGCCCTTTGACATCAGTTTTACTTGGGCTCCACAATGCCAAACAACCAAATGCAATCAATTTGATCTAATGTCTGGAATCTTTGGACCAATGCCAAAATAAACTCTGAAGCTGAATAGTTGCAGTGTAATCCAAACCAGAGGTTGGTGAGCAGATCATTGATGAGGAAGTACAGCATGATAGTTCCTCAATATCACTTTTCTGTTGATTGAAGTAGACTAATTTTGTTTTAATAAACTGGGTGAGATATGTCCTGCCTTTTTGTGGTTGGCATATACCGGGCAATTTTTCACTTTGGATATATGCCAGTGCAGCATTTTATTGAGAAGTGTGTGAGAAGTGAAGCTGATTCTGGAGCATGGGTCTTCAGTATGACAGCTGGAATGTTATCTGATGCCACAGCCTTCGTTGTATCTCAGCCAATTGGCTGAAAATTGGCTTTTGGGACTTACGAATGATTTGAGGAGCAATGCAGGATGGGTCATCCATTCAGCACGACAAATTATATATTGTGGCACCAGCTTCAGCTTGGTCTTTTGCATTCGCATGGTAGGCCCTGCCATAATTATGGATTGGTGTGTTTGTGCAATCTTCTCTACTTTTAGTTGTTTAATTTTCTACCTCGATTGATGACTAAATGGGGCAGAACTGCAAAGGTGTAGCTCTGCCTATCACATGTAACCTGAAAATAGGAATTCAATGACAATAGACAATAGGTGCAGGAGTAGGCCGTTCGGCTCTTCGAGCCAGCACCGCCATTCAATGTGATCACGGTTGATCATCCCCAATCGGTACCCCGTTCTGCCTTCTCCCCATATCCCCTGACTCCGCTGTTTTTAATAGCCCTATCTAGCTCTCTCTTGAAAACATCCAGAGAACCTGCCTCCACTGCCCTCTGAGGCAGAGAATTCCACAGACTCACCACTCCCTGTGAGAAAAAGTGTTTCCTCGTCTCCGTTCTAAATGGCTTACTCCTTATTCTTAAACTGTGGCCCCTGGTTCTGGACTCCCCCAACATCGTGAACATGTTTCCTGCCTCTAGTGTCCAAACCCTTAACAATACACAAGACAATGAAAATGGCCCATGGGTCATGGGTGTATCTGGGAGTTCAGGCCCATGGGTGTATCTGGGAGTTCGTCTCTGCACAAGTCATGTGCCAGTCACTTCTACAAATACTGTTAGAGACAGATGTCACAATCATGCTGCCTATCCCAGACACAACCTGGTACTATGATCTCTTCCCCAATGGAGAAACCAAATACAGATTGAATGATTAAACAGCAGAGCACTTATTTTATAAACACATGAGGGGGAAAGTGCAACTAGAGAGAGAGTGGGACCTCTCAGAAATCAAAGCAGTCACCTCTGTATCTACCGAGGAGAAAGAAAGTAGGACAGAGGAAATTGAAGCAGTCACTGGAAGTGTATTGAGAGCAGTCAGAGTTACTGTCGAGGAAGTATTGAAGTACTAAAGGAGCTGCACGTCACGAAATGGAACTAAGCCATGTCGCAGAGACAAAGCACCATAAGGAGAGAGAGAAGGGGGCTCGACGACTACCAACCACCGCCAGTCTCCACTGCCCACGTTGCACCAAGGTGTGTGGATCACGGATCGACCTCTACAGACATCTGCAGACCCACAAGTAGACGACCCTATGGAGAGGACAGTCATACTCGTTTTGAGTGACCGCCGATGATGATGACTGAAGGTACTGTCGTGTTTGAAGGTAAACAAATCTCCAGGGCCTGATCTGATATCCGAGGACATTGTGGGATACTAGAGAGGGAATTGCAGGAGCCCTAGTTCAAATTTACATATCGTCTTTAAATACCGGAATACCGGAAGACTGGAGGGTGGCAAATGTTGTACCTCTTTCAAGAAGGGCTGCAGTGAAAATGCTGGGAACTATAGGCCAGTGAGCCTAACATCTGTAGTTGGGAAGTTACTGGAGAGTATTCTGAAGGATAGGATATACAGGCATTTGGATGGACAAGGGCTGATTAAGGATAGTCAGCATGGTTTTGTATGTCGTGTCTCACAAATCTGATTGATTTTTTTGAAGACGTGACCAAAAAGGTTGAGGAGCGTAGATGTTGTGCGCATGGAATTCAGTAAGGCATTCAACAAGATTCCGCATAGTAGGTTGCTCTGGAAGGTTAGATCGCATGGGATTCAAGTAGAGATAGCTGAATGGATAGCAAATTGGCTGCATGAAAGGAAGCAGAGGGTGATGGTGGAAGGTTGCTTCTCAGGCTGGGTGCCAGCGACTAGTGGTGTGCCTCAGGGTTTGGTGGTGGGCCTGTTACTGTTTGTCATCTACATCAAAGATTTGGATGAGTACGTACAGGCAAAGATTAGCAAGTTTGCTAAAGATACAAAAGTTAGTGGTTTTGCAGATAGTGAAGATGCTTGTGAACGATTGCAGCAGGAACTGGATCGATTGTCCAGGTGGGTAGAGGAATGGTTGATGGAATTTAATACAGAGAAGTGTGAGGGGTTACATTTTGGGACATCGAACAAGGGCAGAACCGACACAGTAAGCATCTGGGTAATGTTGTAGAGCGGAGGGATCTAGGAGTACAGGTTCATGGTTCCTTGAAGGTCGAGTCGCAGGTAGATAAGGTGGTCAAAAAGGCTTTTGGCACTTTGGCCTTCAGCAATCAGAGTAGTGCATGTAGAAGTTAAGGGGTTGTGTTGCAGTTGTACAAGACGTTGGTGAGACCACATTTAGAATATTGTGTTCAGTTCTAGGCACCATGTTATAGGAACGATAATGTCAAGCTTGAAAGGGTTCAGAAAAGATTTACGAGGATGTTGCCAGGTCTAGAAGGTGTGAGCTATTGGGAGGTTGAGTAGGCTGGTTCTCTATTTCATGGAGCGCAGAAGGATTAGGGGGGATCTTATAGGGGTGTATAAAATCATGAGAGGTATAGATTGGGTAGATGCCGATCGAGTGCCCAGAGTAGGGGAATCGAGGACCAGAGGACATAGGTACAAGGTGAAGGGGAAAAGATATAATAGGAAACTGAGGGGTCACTTTTTCACACAAAGGGTGGTGGGTGTAATGAACAAGCTGCCAGAAGAAGTAGTTGAGGCTGGGACCATCCCATCGTTTAAGAAACACTTAGACAGGTACATGGATAGGGCAGGTTTCGAGGGATATGGACCAAGCACAGGCAAGTGGGACTAGTGTAACTGGGACATTGTTGGCCGGTGTGGGCGAGTTGGGCTGAAGGGCCTGTTTTCGCACTGTATCACTCTATGACTGACTCTAAGTGACAATGAGCTTCCCCATCCCACCCCCATTCACCCATTTGTGGCCTCCAGCTTAGTTTTAGTTTAGTTTAGATACACAGTGCGGAAACAGACCCTTCGGCCCATCAAGTCCGCACCGACCAGCGATCCCTGCACATTTACCCTACACACACTTGGGACAATTTTATATTTATAACCAAGCCAATTAACCTACAAACCTGTACATCTTTGGACTGTGGGAGGAAACAGAAGATCTTGGGAAAAACCCTCACAGGTCACAGGGAGAATGTACAAACTCCATATAGACAAGCACCCGTAGTCAGGATCGAACCCGGGTCTCTGGTGTTGTAAGACAGTAGCTATACAACTAAGCCACTGTGTCGCCCAACAAAAAGGCCAGTCATAAGCTTGAGGACCGCATCTTATCTTCTGTCCTGACGTGTTACAGCCTTGCACACTCAAAACAACTTTCTTTAACTTCAGGAATTAATTGTTCATTTCTGTCTATAGAATTGCCATAATCTTAGTTCATTGGGGGTAGAGTGCTGACATGGATAGAAAATTGGTTGGCAGACAGGAAATAAAGAGTAGGGATTAACGGGTCCTTTTCAGAATGGTAGGCAGTGACTAGTGGGGTAGGGCAAGGCTCAGTGCTGGGACCGCAGCTATTTACAATATAAATCAATGGCATCAATGATTTAGATGAAGGGATTCAAAGTAACATAAGCAAATTTGCAGATGACACAAAGCTGGGTGGCAGTATGAACTGTGAGGAGGATAATGAGAATGCAGGGTGACTTGGACAGGTTGGGTGAGTGGGCAAATGCATGGCAGATGCAGTTTAATGTGGATAAATGTAAGGTTATCCACTTTGGTAGCAATAACAGGAAGGCAGAATATTATCTAAATGGTGTCAAGTTGGGAAATGGAGAAGTACTAACAGATCTGGGGGTCCTTGTACATCAGTCAATAATATAAGCATGCAGGTACAGCAAGCAGTGAATAAGCATGCAGGTACAGCAGGCAGTGAAGAAAGCGAATTGCATGTTTGCCTTCATAATAAGAGGAGTTGAGTATAGAAGCAAAGAGGTCTTACTGCAGTTGTACAGGGCCCTAGTGAGACCACACCTGGAGTATTGTGTGCAGTTTTGAGGAAGGACATTCTTGCTATTGAGGAAGTACAGCGTAGGTTTACAAGGTTAATTCCCGGGATGGGGATTGTCATATGCTGAGAGAATGGAGCAGCTGGACTTGTATACTCTGGAAATTAGAATGAGAGGGGATCTTATTCCGTTCCAAGATGGCGCCGGTGTGTGTGGCCTGCCGTCAGTTGCTCCCGGAATTGTGTGTGCTGTTTGTAATTGTTTCCATTCTTACCCTGGATGTCGACTCTCTGTTGGTCTATGATCGCCAAACTCTGCTGGATCTTTGTTCAGTGGACTTGACTGGTGGTGGCCGCGGTACGTTACCCCCTCTTCTGGCAAGGGCCCCGACTCGCCTTTGCCTTGTCCTGGCTCCACTTCCTCGGCGTAAGCGTAAACGTCGCCGGGGTAAACGCGGCGGCCGGTTGGTGAGGCTGAAGGCTTGTCTGGCGAGTTTACCTGCGTCTTCCTGGAGTGGGATTGGTCGTTCTCTTATTCTTCCTCGACGCTCGTTGGACCCTGATGGCTGCTGCCTGCTGCCTGCCGTTGGCCCGGAAGAACTGCTCCTCCCTTGTGGCCCCTCCTCTCCTCGACCCCGCAGGCGTGGTTTAAATCTCCTCAACTTGCGGCCCTTGTGCCGGGCTCCCCTGACATCGGACGCCGTGGACCAGCCTGTTCCTGTCAAGATTGCCCTGGTGAACGCTAGGTCGCTGGTGAACAAGACTTTTATTTTGAAAGATTTTTTTGAATCCAGAGGGTTAGATCTCCTCTGTGTAACTGAGACATGGCTGGGTGTTGGTGAGTCCAGCGCTTTTGCTGAGATGTTACCCCTTGATTGCTGCTATCTTAACTCCCCGCGGACGTCGGGCAGAGGTGGAGGACTAGCTACTGTCTTTAGGAGTCATTTTAAATGTAAACAGCTATTGCTTTCATCCTCTTTAGCAAGTTTTGAATTAAGTTTGTTTGAGCTGGTTGGCTCTAACACAGTGTTGTGTGCTCTGGTCTATCGGCCTCCAAAGTATAATAAGGACTTTTTAAATGACTTTTCTATTTTCCTGGCTGAAATCATGCCTAGATATGACCGTGTACTTATTGTAGGGGATTTTAATGTTCACGTGTGTTGTCCTGAAAAGCCTATGGCAAAGGACTTTTTGAATCTCATTGATTCATTTAGTCTTGTACAATCTGTGTCCGGGCCCACACAAGAGCATGGTCACACACTCGATCTTGTTCTATCATACGGTTTGCCCGTTTCTAATCTAGTGATTTGTGATGCCGTGTTTTCCGACCATATGCCTGTGTTATTTGAGGTTATTATTGCACCTACTGCAGTTCGACCTCGCGCTCCTGCTCGGCACTGTCGTGTTGTTAGCCCCTCCACTGCTGTTCAGTTCTCGGCTGCTTTTGCTCTGAACTCCATCGTTCCTGAGTCTGTGTGTGATACAGAGGAGCTTAGCTCATGGCTTCACTCCACCTGCCAGACTGTTTTGGACACTGTGGCTCCATTGAAGTTCAGGCAGCCTAAAACTAAATTTGAGCCCTGGATGAATGACACGACTCGTGCTGTCAGGCGCGAGTGTCGTAGAGCTGAGCGGAAGTGGAAGAAAGACAAACTGCAGGTGTCATTTCAAATGTTGAGGGAGAGTTGGTGTCATTATCAGAAAGTTGTGAAAGCTGCTAAGAGGAAACATTTCTCAGGTATTATCCTCTCTGACTGCCGCAGCCCTCGTGTTTTGTTTAACACCATTAACACAGTTCTTAATGCCCCGCAGGCAGTCTGTATGGAGGCGTCCCCTGCTGTGTGTGAGAACTTCCTCCGCTTTTTTGTTGATAAGGTCGCTATGATTAGAGCTCTAATCCCACCATCTGCTTATGACCCCTCGGTATCTGTTCCATGCATGGCTGTATTTGATCATTTTAAGCCGGTGTCTCTCTCCTTTTTGCATGAGATTGTTGGTCGTTCAAAGCCCTCAGGTTCTCCGAATGATGCTGTTCCTCCTCGGCTGTTTAAGGAGGTGTTGCCCACTGTAGGACCATCTGTTATCGCTGTCGTTAATAGCAGTTTGTCCTCGGGTGTTGTTCCTGCGCTTTTTAAACATGCAGTAGTACAACCCCTGATTAAGAAACCTGCTCTTGACCCTGCAGTTCTTGGGAATTTCAGGCCTATCTCCAAACTGCCTTTTTTATCAAAAGTCCTAGAGAGGATCGTGCACAGGCAATTGATGGCCTTTTTGGAGGAACATGACGTTTTGGAGGTTTTCCAGTCCGGTTTTAAGTCCCGGCACAGCACAGAATCGGCCCTTTTGAGGGTTTTTAATGATATTTTTTTGGCTACTGATCAAGGTGACTGTGTTGTCCTCGTGCTTTTAGATTTGTCAGCTGCCTTTGACACAGTGGATCATGAAATTTTGATCTCCCGTTTGGAGCAGTGGGTGGGTATCAGGGGCATAGCACTGGAGTGGTTCAGGTCGTACTTGGCTGATCGAACTTTTTGTGTCAGCCTTGGGGACTCTGTATCCTCCTCAGCTCCTCTCTCGTGTGGAGTCCCACAGGGCTCAGTTCTTGGCCCTCTCCTCTTTTCACTCTATTTGCTCCCACTCGGTTCCATCCTTAGGAAGCACGGGATTTCATTCCACTTTTATGCTGATGACAGTCAGCTTTATGTGCCTCTGGGAAAAGGGGGTGTACACTCTGTCGGGCTCTTGCTTGAGTGTCTCAGTGACATAAAGGCCTGGATGTCACTGAACTTTTTAAAATTTAATGATGACAAGACAGAGGTAATGATCTTTGGTGGCACCTCTGGGCCCCCCCCTGTTGATCTAGGCTCTTTGTCTGCATATCTCAAACCTAACATCACGAACCTGGGGATTAAAGTGGACCCTGAGCTTAGATTTGACTGTCAGGTAAGGGCTGTTGTTAAATCTGGTTTTTTCCATCTGAGGCAGCTGGCAAAAATAAAGCCGATTTTGTCAAGGCAGCACTTTGAGACGGTAATCCACGCCTTTGTTACCACCCGGCTGGATTACTGCAATGCACTGTATCTGGGGGTTAGTCGGTCCTCCATCGCCCGTCTCCAGATGGTACAGAATGCAGCTGTTCGTCTCTTGACTGGCACACGAAAGCATGATCATGTTTCTCACCTTTTGGCCTCTCTCCACTGGCTGCCTATTCAGTATAGGATTCGTTTTAAAATTCTTTTATTTACTTTTAAATCCCTAAGTGGTCTTGCCCCGTCCTACCTATCTGAGCTTCTTCACCCTTGTTCGCCGTCCCGCTCTCTCAGGTCAGACGATCAGCTGCTCCAGATTGAGCTAAAGACTAAGCGGAAGCTCAGAGGGGACCGTGCTTTTGCTGTGTCGGCTCAGAGATTGTGGAATGAATTGCCTCTGCACGTTAAACAGGCCCCTTCTCTAGCTGTTTTTAAATCACTCCTGAAGACATATCTATTCTCCATGGCCTTTGTAGACCAGTGAGGTGTTGAATTGTTTATTAACTTTATTTGCTTGGTTTTGCTGCGTTGTTCGTACTTGTGTTTTATGTTTTTTTTAATTTATTGTTTGGATTTTTGTATGTAATTTATGCGCCTCGTGTTAGTTGTATGTTCTGTTGTTCTGCCTGTTTTATGATGTCTTGCTTGTTTTCTTTTTTCTGTACAGCACTTTGGTCAGCTTTGGTTGTTTTTAAAGGTGCTTAACAAATAAAGTTATTATTATTATTATTATTATTGAAACATATATGATCATTAAGGGTTTGGACATGTTAGAGGCAGGAAACATGTTCCCGATGTTGGGGGAGTCCAGAACCAGGGGCCACAGTTTAAGAATAAGGGCAAGTCATTTAGAACAGAGATGAGGAAACTCTTTTTCACACAGAGAGTTGTGTCTGTGGAATTCTCTGCCTCTGAGGGCGGTGGAGGCTGGTTCTCTGGATACTTTCAAGAGAGAGCTAGATAGGGCTTTTAAAGATAGCGGAGTCAGAGGATATGCGGAGAAGGCAGGAACGGGGTACTGATTAGTCAATTCCCCCACCCTCGGGCTCCTCCTCCTCCCCTTTTTCCTTCCTTCTCCCCTCCCACCCCCCATCAGTCTGAAGAAGGGTTTCGGCCCGAAACGTCACCTATTTTCTTCGCTCCATAGATGCTGCTGCACCCGCTGAGTTTCTCCAGCAATTTCGTGTACCTACTGATTAGGAATGATCAGTCATGATCACATTGGTGGTGCTGGCTCGAAGGGCCGAATGGCCTACTCCTGCACCTATTGTCCATTGTCTATTTCAATCTTACTACTAACATTGTCGGGTCTGTGGGGCATGTCTCAAAACATTGTTATTTATAACACATAGTTTGGAGTTTTTTTAAAATGTAATGACCATCTAACTGTCACTTTACATTAGTTGGTTTCACTCTATCAGTAATATTCTATTTATTCTATATATTTCTTGCTTCTGAAAAGAAACTTGTGTTCTCTATTTTTCTAGCTCTGACATGTCTCTATCCACTGATGCGCCCTGGCCTCCTGTGTGTTCACAACATTCTCAGATTTTATATCAGATTTCCAGAGAATTTTTTTATTTTCATTCCCATCGGAACGCAGCCAGCTGGATGGTACCACCAAGTCATAGCATGGGACAATTAGGTTTACATGGGTCCATTTCCTTTCTATTTTTAGTGCTTCTTTCAAGTGTTATTCAGCATGGATTAACACCAATGTATCTGCTGGGGGACACAATAGATGGTTTGATCTAAAGCAACAAAATATTATGGGGACTTGAGCCACATTTTAAGACTCCAAAGAGTGCTCCCTCCCATCTGTATAAATTTTAATGCCTTTGCTTCGTCCATCTTGTCAGTAGGATGGTATATTCCCAAGGATTGTGGAGGAGTAGTCTAAACGTTGCAACATATGTTTAGAAACATAGAAAATAGGTGCAGGAGGAGGCCATTCGGCCCTTCGAGCCATTCATTGTGATCATGGCTGATCGTCCCCTATCAATAACCCGTGCCTGCCTTCTCCCCATATCCCTTGACTCCACTAGCCCCTAGAGCTCTATCTAACTCTCTCTTAAAACCATCCAGTGATTTGGCCTCCACTGCCATCTGTGGCAGGGAATTCCATAAATTCACAACTTTCTGGGTGAAACAGTTTTTTTCTCACCTCAGTTTGTGCATCAAGCTCTTGCCTGATGGTCAGCTCTCCCAATTTAGGCAATTTCCCTAGACTTTGTGAAGAATGCAAACTGAATAATTTGTGTTATATAAAGCATGATATTCAAACATGGATAGTTTATAGAAATTACTATTAAATTAATGACATCATGTATGCACATTATCTTCAGCAAACCTTTTGTGTTGCTTATTCTAAACTTGCATTTCACCAACACAAACAAAGGAAGTAATATTAACAAGGTCCCATGAAAGTACAAAGTATGTATCTACTTTCTTCAATAAATATTTGGATTTTCATATTTCAAGACTTTTTGCAATTATCGCCTATTTTTTGTGATAACAGCACTGAGCGTTTAATTGTTTCGTTGGCGATGGGGATGGTGAGGGGAATACAAAGCATCGTGGCTGGCGCATAATAATATGTATGAGAAATAGAAGAGTTCCTTATTATTCATCCAAGATGGTGCGGCCGGGTCCAGTCGCCATCGTGGTAGCTGCGCAGAAACTGTGCGTATTTTTAACTTGCATGTTCTTTTAAAATTTATTTCTAAGTACTAACTTTCTACCACTAACAACGTATGACAGGGAAACTCTCTTAAAACTAAACTTTAGCATAACCGGAAAGTATTTAAACACTGTACTCACCGATCCAGCGTGGCCAGCAGAGATCAACAGAGCGTGCCGCGGCAACAACAATGGGAGCGAGGCTCCAAGGAAAACCCGGAGAAAACATTGGGGTCAGCGGGGTGGGGGGGGGATTCGGAATAGGCTGAGAGCCCTAGCCTTCCGTCCACCTCTGCCCAGCATTCTTCTGGCGAACGTCCAGTCCCTGGAGATTCCAGTGTGACATAAGGAACTGCAACATCCTCTGCCTGACCAAGACATGGCTGACCTTGCTGGTGCTGAATCAGGTAATCTGCCCAATCGAGTCCTTCACTGTTTACCATGCCGACAGAACAGAAGAATCTGGGCAATCCAAGGGTGGAGGAGTCTGCTTCATAACCAATAATAACTGGTGCAACTCTGGAAATATTCAGACACTTTCTCGTTACTGCTTGCCGGACCTGGAGCATCTGACGATCCCATGCCGTCCATTCTACCTTCCCTGCGAGTTCGGCTCAGTGATCGTCACAACCGTCTACATCCCACCGCATGTGGACACCGATGTGGCACTATCGGCCCTACACGATGTGCTATGTCAACACCAAAACAAGAACCCGGATGCGGCTATGGTGGTGGCTGGAGATTTTAATAAATCAAATCTCAAAAAGGTCATGCCTAACTTCACGTGTGCCACCAGGGGGGAAAGAACCTTGGACCACTGCTATACGCCGTTCCGGAAGGGCTACAAGGCCGTTTCACTCCCTCCTTTTGGAAAATCTGACCATATAACCATATAACAATTACAGCACGGAAACAGGCCATCTCGGCGCTACAAGTCCGTGCCGAACACGCTGCCATTTTCCTGCCGCCGGAATATAAACAAAGGATAGTACGGGAAGCGGCAGTGACGAGGAACGTAAAGCGGTGGTCCGACCAGTCAGAGACCATGCTGCAAGATGCACTGAGCGATGTCGACTGGAATAGGTTCCATGCAAGCTCCAGTGACGTCAGTGAGTTCGCGGAAGCAGTCACGGACATCATTGCAACAATAGCTGACGCAGGCCATGGACCAAAAAGTCACATGGACTGAGCTCTGGCAGGCTGAACCACAGCGCATTAAGTTCCTGGTCCAGGCAGTGTATGATGACCCGCCCAGCCCATCGAACCTCCATCTGGGGCAAAGCGGAATCTCCAGATTGCCCGCAATGCTCAGGCAAAGGGACGTTGGAACACATCCTGAGCTGTTGCCCAAAGGCCACATGGCGTCACGACCAGGTTTTCAAACCCATTACAGAAGCCATCAGCATGGGAATCAGCAGCTGCAGACGGGAACGCCCCACCACCCAGATGATCACCTTCATGAAGGCCGGAATGCAGCTGCCGAGAACCACAGCAGCCAGGAATCCGTCAGGAATCCTGGCAACTGCGCAGGACTGGCAGCTTTCCGTAGACCTGGTGAAACAGCTGAAGTTCCCACAGCACATTGCCACGACCACCCTGAGGCCAGATATCTTCCTGGTCTCAGAGGCGACCAAAAACATTGTCTTGTTGGAACTGACAGTGCCGTGGGAGGACCGTCTGGAGGAGGCCCACGAGAGGAAGATGGCCAAATATGAAGAGCTGGTCATAGACTGCCGCAAGCAGGGCTGGAATGCAAGGTGTATGCCCATCGAGGTTGGCTGCAGAGGTTTTGCAGGGCAATCGCTTTACAAAGCCTCGAGTGCACTGGGCATAAATGGAGTGGCGAGGAGAAAGGCCATCAAGAACATCACAGATGCAGCGGAGAAGGCCTCGAGATGGCTCTGGATCAGGAGAGGAGGTCCATGGGGAGGAGCGAATGCCACCTGAACACGTCGTGGTCTGATCACGGCTGGGTCGCCTGGGTGAGGGTGTCTGATGTTGAAAGACCCGAAACACCCAATGACCCCAGGTTACATCACTGATGATGTGTTCAGGAGCATCTATCGATGTATTTGTATCACGTGTGCCACCAGGGGGGAAAGAACCTTGGACCACTGCTATACGCCGTTCCAGAAGGGCTACAAGGCCGTTTTACTCCCTCCTTTTGGAAAATCTGACCACGCTGCCATTTTCCTGCCACCGGAGTATAAACAAAGGATAGTACGGGAAGCAGCCGTGATGAGGGGCGTAAAGCGGTGGTCCGACCAGTCAGAGGCTATGCTGCAAGATGCACTGACAGATGTCAACTGGAATATGTTCCATGCAAGTTCCAGTGACATCAGTGAGTTCGAGGAAGCGGTCACGGACTTCATTGCAACAATAGCTGATAACATCGTCCCCACGGTAAGGGATAGCACCTTTCCTAATCAAAAACCCTGGGTGGACAGGTCTATTGGCGTTGCCTTGAATGCCCGCACTGTTGCTTACAACTCTGGCCTGGCATCCGGGAATATGGACCTCTACAAGGTAGAGTCCTACCGACTGCGAAGGGCAGTGAAGGATACAAAAAGGAGGTACAGGGACAAGATGGAGTAATAGATGGAGCAGCAGGACACCAGACGCCTTTGGCAGGGGCTACGGACCATAACTAACTACCGGAGCAGCTCCCCCTCAATCGGAAGTGCCGGCATCTCGCTAGCTGGAAGTGCCGGCATCTCGCTAGCTGATGACCTGAACTCTTTCTACGCATGACGATTTGAGATGGGCACGAACATCACCCCGGGCATGCGAGTACTTAAGTCTTAACAACGCTCACCACAACCTCTCCCGCGCGTGGCTGGCCAGCAAGGCTGGAGGGAGGTCCTACGCCTTCCTCCCTCGCAACATGGACCCGCTACAGTTCGCATACCGTCTGAACAGATCCACGGACGATACGGTCTCCCAGGTTCTGCACACTGCTCTCTCTCACCTTGACAGCCAGAAGGGGGGGGCTACGTGAGGATGCTGTTCATTGACTTCAGTTCAGTCTTCAACACGATAGTCCTCACCAGACTTGCTGAGAAGTTGCTGGAATTGGGGCACAACACCCCCCTGTGTGCCTGGGTCCTGGACTTTCTCACCGCCAGGCCCCAGGTAGTCAAGATGGGAGGAAATACATCGAAGAACCTCACCCTGAACACAGGATCCCCCCAGGGTAGCGTCCTCAGCCCCCTATTGTACTCCCTGTACACACATGACTGTGTTACTAGGTTCGGCTCCAACTCTATAATCAAGTTTGCTGATGACACTGTGGTGGTGGGCCTGATCTCCGATAACGATGAGAAGGCCTACTGGGAGGAGGTGGCCGATCTGGCACTCAGACGTCAGTACAACAGCCTCCTCTTGAATGTCAAAAAAACTAAGGAGCTGATCGTGGTCTTTAGGAGGGCACAACATCCGAGGACGTACACACCACTGAAGATAAATGGAGATACTGTGGATAGGGTGAACTGCTTTAAATACCTGGGAGTCCAAATCTCAGAGGATCTGACATGGACATCGCCCGCTGCTGCACTGGTGAGTAAGGCAAAGCAGCGCCTTTACCACCTCAGGCAGCTGAGAAAATTCGGAGTCTCTCTGAGGATCCTCCAGTGCTTCTACTCAGTGGCTGTAGAAAGCATCTTGTCCGGAAACATCACAATCTGGTTTGGGAACTGCTCTGCCCAAGACAGGAGAGCTCTGCAGAGAGTAGTGTGCTCGGCCAAACGCACTATGGGAACTACACTCGCCCCCCTGTAAGAACTATACATCAGAAGGTGCAGTTCCAGAGTCAGCAACATTATGGGGGACGCCTTCCACCCCAGCAAGACTATTCCAGCTGCAACGGTCAGGCAAACGCCTCCGCTGTCATGCTGTGAAAACAGAGAGGATGAGAAGGAGTTTCTTCCCAGAGGCCATTAGGACTGTAAACTCTTATCTCACCAGGGACTAACTTACTATGTCAATTTACTGTTGTGTGGTGTCTTTATAAAATTGCTGTTTTTTTCTCACAAATATGTAATTACTGATTCTGTTCTATTCTGTTCTGTAGGGGTTTTTTTTTTTTGCACAATCCACAAGCATTGCCACTTTTCATTTCACTGCACATCTCGTATGCGTATGTGACAAATAAACTTTACTTGACGACTAAAAACAGAAAATGGTGGAAGAACTCAATCAGTTAAGCTGCATATTGGAAAGAACAAACAGTTCCGAGGAAGGGTTGCAGAACTGATTTTATTTTAGATTTCAACGTCTGCAGTTTTATTTGCTTCCAGAGTTAATTATTACATTCCACAAGTTTCAAGAAAATTGAAGAACTTTTAAGATCGTATACATCTTGTTTATTTGACGTGTGTTTGAGGAATTTATATACAATAAAAATAATCAAACATGTCACAGTTGAGCTGGGTTAGGAACAGTGAGTGGGCTTCAGCTGGTAAAACGCACACAGTAGGTTGAGCACCCGAGCGGTACAGGTGATGGGGTGTGCAGAGATCAGCACCGCTAAGCAACCCCGACTCCGCTGAATAATCCTCGCTAAACATTTGCCACCTGTCTATTCGTGGCAACGAATGAAAAATCCGTATTGCCGGGGGGACAAGATCCAAGTCTACACTGGGGTTAAGCTATTGCAAGAGGGGACCCTCTGCGATATTAACTTCTCCAAACATCGCTGCAACTTCCTCTTCTCACTTTCCCCAACCCTGACCAATACAAGCGAGTTCTAGTGAACTTGTGTTTACCTATAGAAGAAACTATCGAATCGACTGAAAGCTAGAGGGGACATGCACAGAACTGATCGCGGTCAGGTTGCGAGGTTGTATGTTTTACCTGTAATCAGGCTCTTTATGTCCTCGGGGATTTGCTGCATCTTCGCCCGCCTTCCCTTCCCTTTCCTTCCCTTCCCTTCGGTGTCACCGGACAGTGCTCGCTCGCCCGCGCGCTCGCTCCACGCGGAAGTAAGTGCCGCTCCCAACCAACGGCTGCCGACAGCGCACGCGACCGCGCACGCACCGCCGGCCGGCCGGGAGCGTGGACACACGTCGCCGACGTCACTGTCAACGTGCCTGATTAGACCCGAAGTGGTCGCCGCCCTCCCTCCCTCCATCAACGATTATAGAGCCAGGACCCTTGCCCTCCCTCCATCAAAGATTGTAGAGCCAGGATCCTTGTCCTCCTTCCCTCCCTCCATCAAAGATTGTAGAGCCAGGACCCTTGCCCTCCCTCCCTCCCTCCCTCCATCATTGTAGAGCTAGGATCCTTGTCCTCCCTCCCTCCCTCCCTCCATCATTGTAGAGCTAGGATCCTTGCCCTCCCTCCATCAACGATTTAGAGCCAGGATCCCTGCCCTCCCTCCATCAACGATTATAGAGCTAGGATCCTTGCCCTCCCTCCCTCCCTCCATCAACGATTATAGAGCCAGGATCCTTGCCCTCCCTCCATCAACGATTATAGAGCTAGGATCCTTGCCCTCCCTCACTCCCTCCCTCCATCAAAGATTATAGAGCCAGGATCTGCCCTCCCTCACTCCCTCCATCAAAGATTATAGAGCTATGATCCTTGCCTTCCCTCCCTCCCTCCATCAAAGATTATAGAGCTAGGACCCTTGCCTTCCCTCCCTCCCTCCATCAAAGATTATAGAGCTAGAATCTTTGCCCTCCCTCCCTCCCTCCATCAAAGATTGTAGAGCCAGGATCCTTGCCCTCCCTCCATCAATCAAAGATTGTAGAGCCTTTGCCCTCCCTCCATCAAAGATTGTAGAGCCAGGATCCTTGCCCTCCCTCCCTCCCTCCATCAAAGATTATAGAGCCAGGATCCTTGCCCTCCCTCACTCCCTCCATCAAAGATTATAGAGCCAGGATCCTTGCCCTCCCTCCATCAAAGATTATCCATCAAGCCCTCCCTCCATCAAAGATTATAGAGCTAGGATCCTTGCCCTCACTCCCTCCCTCCATCAAAGATTATAGAGCTAGGATCCTTGCCTTCCCTCCCTCCCTCCATCAAAGATTATAGAGCTAGGATCTTTGCCCTCCCTCCCTCCCTCAAAGATTATAGAGCCAGGATCCTTGCCCTCCCTCCCTCCCTCCATCAAAGATTATAGAGCTATGATCCTTGCCTTCCCTCCCTCCCTCCATCAAAGATTATAGAGCTAGAATCTTTGCCCTCCCTCCCTCCCTCCATCGCCTTCGGTCCGGGTCAGAGGCACAAAATGCCGGAGTAACTCAGCGGGACAGGCAGCATCTCTGCAGAGAAGGAATGAGTGACGCTTCGAGCCGAGACTCCCCTCTGTCTATCTTCAGCAAGGCATTTGACAAGGTTCCGCATGGTAGGCTGCTCTGGGCTGCTCTGCTCATAGGAAGAAACTACAGATGCTGGTTTACACCGAAGATAGACACAAAATGCTGGAGTAACTCAGCGGAACAGGCAGCATCTCTGAAGAGTAGGAATGACTAATAATTCGGGTGGAGATCCAGCAGACAGAATTAGGGGAGAGGGAGACGAGATCTGGAAGGTGTGGAAATGACAGATCAAAGCAGAGGATAGTCAAGGAAATGTAGAATGGTTATTATTAACTGAGGGGAAGGTAACAGCCATTAGACAGGGAGCTGCAGGATGGCGGGTGCTGCTTGGTGTCTCATCCCTGAGTTGGCATTGACGTAGGAACATAGTTTGGGTTAACAGCTTCTTAATATCCTCTTAGCAATTGACAGTCTGTGTCGACAATTTAAAACCGTATAACATTTTTAGTTAGGCTATATAAGAAGCCCTTGTTCAATTTCACAGAATATATTCCTTAAACACAGAGTTGCGAAATAAAATAAAGATCACTAATCCAAATTTATACTGCAAGTGTACAATTTACTCCTACTTCATTGTTTAGATGGACATCTTTCTACCTTATTCTAATTAATATTATCATCATAATGCCTTTCTCCCACCCCCACTGCCCAATAATAATCTATGGGTCAACGCTATTGTCTCAAGACTGGATGTAACAGCAAGTTTCACATTCAAAATACTTTGGGTTATGAATAAGAACTAGTTAGAAGGGAGGAAATTGTTTACCGTACCATTGAACTCACCTTCATTGCTGTAGTAGTGCAAAAAGATTAAACATCAAGAAAGGTGCAGATGCAGAAAATCTGAAATAAAATGGAGATTGGTGGCAACACCAGGCAGTATCTATGGGAAGGGAAAGCACGTTTCTCAAAGACCCTTTGTCAGAACTTGGAAAGAGAGAAAACCAATTAGGTTTATGTTGCATGAAGGAAGGATTGGCCAGAGAGAATACCTGTGATAGGGCGAGACCAAGGTTGCCACGGGAAATTATAGATGAAGTAATCTAGTAGATAGGTTTGTGAAGGTAATGTAGAGAGAGACACCATGGAACATAAAAACTGGAAAATGCAGAGCTGTCGGAAATGCCTAGTAAATCATATCTTGCTAGTGGAAAGAGGAAAACTGGGCCAACAAGCAGAGAGTTAACTAACCAATAAAAATGACTCCTAGTGTATATGTGTGGCAGTATTGATATGGGGAGAAGTGGAACATTAATAGGGCAATGGGATCACTCTGAGCCAGAATAGTCTTGGTGGGTTGAACAACTACCTATGTTGTAAGGAAATCAATATAAAATATGAATTGTAGATGGATAGCCCAAATGAGTTTACCTGTTGTGGAATTTCCAGTTCTCGCCTAAGAGGAGGGTGTGGAGATCAAAGTGCCAATCGGGGAAGTGTGTTGTGAGAATATGAAGAGTCCAATTGAAATCTGGGTGGATGATGGGTTGGTACAGCTGACTGGAGGTTGATGCAAAATAGGTTGGAGATTGAAGGCCGTCTGGGGTTTTGGCAACACGATCGTGGATAGAACGTGTGGAGTGGGAGTAGGATAGCAGTCAAGGAGTGTGGACCAGTGATTGAGGCTAAAACCAAATGGAAGGTTGGGATAATGAAATTGGTGTGAGGATGAATCAGTACCACAGCAGATTAGAGAAAATAAACAATGGAACATGCATTTGTGAGGTTGCATGCCCTGAATATACTCACCTGTATTTGGGTAATTTCTCCCATTCTTCTCTGTCAGGTTGGATGGGGAGCGTCGATGCTCAACTATTTTTAAGTCCCTCCAGAGATATTTGATCGAGTTCAAGTCCATCCTCTGGCTGGGCCACTCAAGGATATTCACAGACTAGTCACAAAGCCATTCCTGTGTTGTCTTGGCTGTGTGCTTAGGGTCGTTGTCCTGTTCGAAGGTGAACCTCTGCCCTAGTCTGAGGTCCTGAATGCTCTGGAGCAGGTTTTCATCAAGGATCTCTCTGTACTTTGCTCCTTTCATCATCCTTCGATCCTGACTAGTCTCCCAGTACCTGCCACTGAAAAGCATCCCCACAGCATGATGCTGCCACCACCATGCTTCACCGTAGGTATGGTTTTGGCCAGGTGATGAGCGGTGCCTGGTTTCCTCCAGACGAGACACTTGGCATTCAGGCCAAAGAGTTCAATCTTGGTTTCATCAGACCAGAGATTCTTGTTTATGTGCCTTTTGGCAAACTCCAAGCCGGCTGTCATGTGCCTTTTACTGAGGAGTGGCTTCTATCTGGCCACTCTACCATAAAGGCCTGATTGGTAGAGTGCTGCAGATATAGTTGTCCTTCTGGACATTTCTCCCATCTCCATAGAGGAACTCTGGAGCTCTGTCAGAGTGACCATCGGATTCTTGGCCACTTCCCTCACCAACGCCCTTCTCCCCCGATTGCTCAGCTTGGCCGCGCAGCCAGCTCTACGAAGAGTCCTGGTGGTTTCAAAGTTCTTCCATTTAAGAATGACGGAGACCACTGTGCTCTTCGGGACCTGCAATGCTGCAGAAATTGTTTTATACCCTTCCCCAGATCTGTGTCTCGACACAATCCTGTCTCGGAGGTCTACCAACAATTCCTTTGTCTTCAGGGTTTGGTTTTTGCACTGACATGCACTGTCAACTGCAGGACCCTATATAGACAGGTGTGTGCCTTTCCAAATCATGTACAATCAATTGAATTTACCACTGGTGGACTCCAATCAGGTTGTAGAAACATTTCAAGGATAATCAATGGAAATAGGGTGCACCCAATTTTGAGTGTCATAGCAAAGGGTCTGAATACTTATGTAAATGTGATATTTCAGTTATTTCTTTTTAATTACTTTGCAAAGATTTCTAAACACTCATTTTCCCTTTTTTAATTATGAGGTATTGTGTGTGGATTGTTGATTTAAAAAAAATGTTTTTAATCCATTTTAAGTTAAGGCAGTAACGTAACAAAATGTGGAAAAAAGTGAAGGGGTCTGAATACTTTCTGAATGCACTGTACTAGTAAAACCTGGTTGCATTGGAACTTGCCAACAATGGCACTTCCAGACATGTCGACTTAAGTTCCTCAGTCACCTTCCAACAAGAAGATTGATATAATTTAATGTGCACCTGATGTGGAAATTGCATCAGTAACAGAGAGAATTGCAGGATAGGAAATAATCAACTGAATTTCTGAAGTATTGCAAAACAGTCCAGAAATTGGCTTTAAATGTGCTTGACCCCACAATGTCAATTTTCTATCACATGGTGTAAAAATCAGTAGGAATTTGAAATTAGATCTCTAGTTCTAAATATTTCCCCATATATTGAATCTAGTATTAATGCCAAATGATATCCGATTACTTGTAATTAATTTTGCTTTCTCAGTAATTTGCTTAATTCCATACTCAAAACCAAAATTTTCATCTACGCTCAGTACGGATGTCCAGTACTACTCACAGATGTAATATTGGGTTTTGATAGTCATGTGTGAGAAGGAGGAAGCAAGAAAAGTGTTATATCTTTGCTCGTTAATTTTCTTGCTTCCTCCTTCTCACACATGACTATCAAAGCTCAATATTACATCTGTGAGTAGTACTGGACATCAGTACTGAGCGTAGATGAAAATTTTGGTTTTGAGTATGGAATTAAGCATATTACTGAGAAAGCAAAATTAATTACAAGTAATCAGAGATCATTTGGCATTAATGATAGATTTGATATATGGGGAAATATTTAGAACTAGAGATCTAAAATCAAGCATGGCTAAAAACAGAAAATGCTGGGAACATTGAGCAGGCAAGGTAGCATGTGTGGAAAGAAAAACAGAATTAACATTTCATGTGGACCTGGAATTCTATTCCAATTTTCACTGATGTGCCCGATCTGTTAGTGTTTCCTGTATTTTCTGTTTTTATTTCAAATTTCCAGATCAGCAAATATTTTTTTGATTTTTCTCAAGCTTGGAAAAGGGACTTTGTTTATAATTTATTCCCACGTTCAAGTCAAGAAACATAATTTGTAATATCTATACCACAGCTGATACCATCAATATCTCAGAATATGACAGAGAATTAAGTCCAGGACCTTCCTGGTCTGTGATTAAGCTACCTTCTAAATGGTTTGTTATACCCATCTTTGATTAGCTTTTAAATTGGTTCTGTCATCAGTTACATGATCAATTGTCAGCTGAGTAACATCACATTATTTTTCTATTGCCATTATTGCTCACTTTTTTTTTCAAATGACTAAAAGGAAACTGTTGGTGCAGGATACCTTTCCTCGACAAAGAAAGGGGTTGAATTGAGTTCTCAGAGTAGATACTTCTAGGAATTCAGTCAAATACAATGCGGCGTGAACACATTTAAAATATAAGAAGACATAATCTAGAAAGCATGGCTATTTGTGGCTAACATGCAACTTAGAAATAAAATATAACTGGGAGCTAATGTTCTGTATAGCAAACAGAACTGCTTTGTGTGGAAAAGTTTTGCAGCATTTGCCAACTTTGATATATATCTGTGTTTATACAAGCATCACAAGAGTCTATATAAACACAAATCTACATTATCAGTTGCACCAGTGAAATGTATTTTTAAAATGGGCAGAGTTCCACATGATATGTATTTGTTCTAAGTATTTGTGCACCAGGGCCTTTGTTTAAATTCATGCTTTATATTAACTGCAAGGGAACAAAATGACAAAACTCTTAGTTTTCGAGAGATCAACTTTTCTATTGCCATAATTCTTCACTTTTTGTATTAAATGACAAAAAGGAAAACATTAGTCCAATACGCCTTTCCTCACCAAAACAAGAGATTGAGCTAAAATTTCAGAGTATGCACTTCTAAAATATAAATTGTTGGAAGAACTCAGCAGGTCAAGCAGCATCTGTGGAGGCAAAGGGTGACAGACATTTTGAGTCGAGACCCTGCATCAGTACTGAGAGTGCAGAGATAAGATAACCAGTAAATAGAAGTAAAAGGAAGGAACAAGAGAGGTTGGAAGTTGATAGGTTGAACTGTATGAGGTGGGCATTCTGGGCAGATGGAACAGCCAGGAAAGAAGATAATGTTAAGTCAGGGTGGTAGAAAAGAAAAGAGGAGAAAAACGTAGATAGATGGATCTAGGTGTGGGAAGGTAGGGAGAAGGGTAAAGGCAGGCTTGTACATGATAGGTGCAACCAGATAGGAGAAGGAAAATGGGAAGTGGGTTACCTGAAAACAGGAATTCAATGGCAATACCACTAAGTTGTAGGCTATCCAAGCAGAACATGTGGTGCTGTTCTAGTTTAAATCATTAGGAATTGTGCCAAATACAATGAGGCGTGAACACATTTAAAATATAGGAAGACATCCACTGGGAAAAGATTGCAAATGCAATTTAGAAAACAATTATAAATGGGAATTACCGGTAGTGTATTGTATAGCAAACTGTGCTGCTTTGTGTAGAAATGCTTTGCAACATTTGGCAGCTTTGATACGTATCTGTTTATATCTGTACATACATCGCAGAGTCTATATGAATACAGATCTACATAGTCAGTTGCACCACTTACATTTATTTGCAAATGTTACGTGGCTTTGTTCAAATTCAAGCCTATGATAACTGCAAGGAAATAGAATGTGAAAACAACAATAATTTTGGAGAAGATCAAAGAAGATCAAATAAAACATAGGCTAACTAGTAAAAGAGAAATAAAAATCTGGAATTAAAGGAAATCAACAATCAACACTTGAATCAGAATGAAATTATTGTTGTAGAAGTGGCCTGATCTGTGAACTATGAAGGGAATGTATATGAAGTGCATTCCAGCAATTTTAGATTTAATACATCTTACAGTTTTGACGCATACCATTTTGCCTTTGAATTTCTACGTTTCTTTCCCAAGGAAAATCAATTCTCTTAGTACACAATTTGGATAGGCATTTTCTGGCAGGGGTCATCAGTGGTGCAACTGATACAACATCACAATGCTGCATAGTTAAACTTTATTGAACTTTAATGAGTTGCCCCAGGTAAAGCCATTGCTGGGCACTTCTGGTACAATGATATTTAAGCATTATTATGGTGGATTGTGACCTCTGTAATGGGAAGTCTATACTGATTCTTTTGAACCTCTGTGCCCATCCATCATGCTATGGCACCAAACCATCTAGCTTCTGACTCCCTCCCTTGAACTTTGTTGAGACCAAGGACCAAATTCTCTAATTTCCTGATGGTGTCAATCCCCCAATGATCCTAACCCTGAGGCCATGACTTCTAAACCACCAACCATTCTCCCTCCCCCTCAAACCAACAATTCCTCATGAAAGATCACGCTCTGCCCCGTTCTCACCACATTCGCTGCAAACTTTCCCTATAACTTCACATCAAGCACTAGTAGAGATTTCCCACCACCTAACGTATTTTATGGTGCATGAAATGGAATGATCTTACTGACATTTAGCATCCAAGGTCAACACTATCTTTTAGCACCTTGTCATAATATTTTGGTTCGGGTGTAATTTCAAGATTAATTGATTTAATTGATCATATTTTTATTGATTGTATTTAGGTTGCTTCTGCTAAGAAAAACATGTTTCTCTTGATGCAAGGTTTCATACGAGTTGGAAGAGTTTATTTAATGATGAAGAAGTGCCATAGACAAGCCTGGAACATCTACAGGTGAATACATTTTACAAGAAAACCAAAATAATTATCAGTAATGAAAATTAATCAATGGTGACTCAAACTGCAACAGTTTAAAAAGACAACTCACAACAGCTTTCTGTAGGGAAATTCAGAATGGAGGATAAATAATTATTTTATGAATTAAAAGATTTAGAGCTATATCCATCTTTGAAGCAGAAAAATATTGTTTTTTGTTTACCTCATCAAATCTTTGACTTTTCCATTATCATGTTTAAGATATATTGGTAAAATGTTCAGATAATTGCCTCACAATTAGTTTATTTTAGATAGTCCTTTGGCAAAGAGAATGACTAGCTCCCACAGCAGTTTTTCTTTTCGGTTATAAATGGCTGATGAGTTGGGACAAGAAGTGCATGACAGGGTAGGCAGGTTGGTCATTTGGGAGGGGGTTCATTCATTCTACTGCAGTTCTGTGTTCTTATAATGAATGGACTCTAGGTTCTTAATGCCACTGAATAATTTTCTTCATTCTGAGTGCTTATATGCTAGGGATTCCCACAAGCTGGCTGGAATGTTGCACATCTTTAGGAAGTCTTTTTGAACATTCTTGAAACTTTTCCTTTAGTCACCTGGCACTCTTTTGCCATATTGTATCTCAGAAAAGAGTGCCTCTTCTCAATCTGATGCTGGACATAAAATGACATGACCCGCCCATCAAAGCCAACGGAGTGAAATTAGGATCGGTGCTGGGGATGTTGGTTTGGCAGAGACAATTACATAAGTTTTGTTTTTCCGCAAGTGGACGAAGGATTTTGGAGAGATATAATTAGTAGTAGCTATGCAGTGCTTTGAGATGAATGCTGTAGTACCACATATTTTGGAAGCATACAGAATGGCATGGATTTCCGCAGCTCAGTAGATCAGAGCTTTGTGCTGAATTTGATGTTTTGATCTTTAAATTCTTCAGATGACCAAAGGATGTGCTCATTAAATATGGTGGTGAATATTGCAAATCCCATTACTCTCATTGAGGAGTGGCTGCTGAATATAGGAAGCAGCTGTCATTTTCCAGAGTTGTCTCGTGGATCTTAATTATCAAACAGGTATGTTATGCAGCCGGGGGAGGTTGGTCGGTTTTTGTTTAAAAGCATTGAGTGGAAGGCCTATTCTCTCATGTGCTCTCTTTGACTGTGTCAACAGTAACTTGGAGCCTGGCCAATACAAGCATCATCTGCTTATAAAGTTCCATGGTTTCAGTTAACTTGGTTCCCAGGTGAAGGTAATAGTGGGTGAAAAATGTCATGTTTGTTCTGAAAATTAGCTCCACCCATGTGGGAGTTCTAGTTGAGATGAAGTGGAACACTGCAGCAAGAAATGCAGATTGTTGTTTTCACACCAGTCTGTTCTGAAGTTAGTCTGTTGTGGACTGGTTGATTCACATCCTAGCTTCATTGACCACTTAACTGGCAATCAAAGGATTTTGTGCAGTCAGAAGGCCATGTCTGTTCTCTGCATTTTTCTTGGGGATAAATTATTGTGCATGATACTTTCCTTGTGCCTTTAGATTATTGCATTCTTCATGATAATTCAGGGGGTGGCTGTTTGACTTTTGGGAGAAGGTGGGTGTGATGGATCCTATCGATGACTTTCCTTGTAGTGTATGGCAGGGCAATTCCACTGTAATTACATTAATTGAATTTGTCCCCTTTCTTGATAATGGTCATTATTATGATGTCTCTAATATTCCCAAGCATATCCTCCTCTTTACATATTTGGGAAATGAAGTTGTGAATTTCTGACTACAGTTATTTACTGCCATGTTATATAACATTAGCAATGGTATTGTTTGGTCCCGAGACCTTACTATTTTTCTATCGCATTAAGTTTTTACTCGAGGCACTTTGATAGATTGATTTAGAGAGGATGTTTCATCTTCCAGGAGAATCTAGAACTAAGGGTCAATTCTTCAAAACAAGATGAGGCAACTTTTATCTTTTCTCAGAAAGTCGTACCCTCAGCCACTCTTTTCCTCAATGGGCAATGGAGGCAATGTGTTTAAATATTTTTTTAATGCAGAGGTGCAAAGATTGCCCATGAACTAGGGATAAAAGTTTGCTGGGCGTATGCAGCAATGCAAAGTTGGCGGTCAGCCATAATTTTATTGAATGACAAAAAAAATGAGGGTAAATCTGCTCCACTAAATTTTGAAGATTTAGTCATTTGGACCAGAAAACTAGACGAGGAAAATGTCTATATTAATAACTGTATCTTAAAAGTTAAACAGAAACTGTTGCCTCATGAATTTCTAAAGTGCTTGTGTGGTTAAATCTCTCTTTCAAAAAATAGTTATATATTTTCAAGACTGGAAAGGTTTACAGACCTACGATACTGCTGTAAAACATAGCAGTAAATTGCAAACACAATGCTGGCTGCCTCTTCAGACTACTTTTTGGGCATCCCATTGTTATTTTTTTTATTTATGGGATGTGGCTGTCACTTGGAAGACCAATATTAATTGCACATCCCTAATTGATCTTGAGAAGGTGATGGTGAGTTGCCTTCTTGAACTGCTGTAAGCCTTCTGATATCATCATTACCACAGCCTTGTTCTATACAAGGATTGTGGGTTGAGTGGTAGTCCAAGGTGAGCATCTGTGAGCTGGTAAAGTTAAGACTGAAGTGAGCACAATGACATTGCCAGTAAAGGGTTGTGTGAGAACAATCGCTACAAAAGCATTTGGAGGACAACTCATCTGGATGAAGGAAAAAGGTCTTGACTTTCTACCCTATCTATGCATCCAATAATTGTATATACTTCTATCAAGTCTCCCCTTAACCTCCAATGTTCCAGAGGAAACAATCCAAGTCCATCCAACCTCTCCCAGTAGCTGAAATTCTGTAGTCCAGGCAGCATTCTAGTAAACCTCCACAGCACCCTCTGCAAAGCTTCCACATAATTCATGTAATAGGCAACCATAACTGCATGCAATACTCCAAATGCAGCGTAAACAAAGTCCAATTGAGCTTCATCATGACTTCCTTACAATGCTCATTGTAATGAAGGCAAGCTTGCCATATGCCTTCTTTACCACCTTTTCTATGTGTTGCCACCTTGAGTGAGCTATGAACTTGGACACCAAGATTCCCCTGCACAACAATGCTTTTAAGGGTCTTGCCATTATACTCTCTCACTCAGTTAAACTTTATTCTCACGGTCTTCCTCGCTGTCTGCCATTCCTCAAAGTTTGGTGTCATCAGCAAACATTCTCACCAATCCATCTACATTTACGTCTAGATCATTTAAATATTTCACAAACAGCACATCCCTGTGGAACTCCACTGGTCACAGACCTCCAGCCAGAATATCTACCTTTCACCACACCTTCTGTCTTCTATGACTAAGCCAGTTCCAAATCCATGCGACAGGTCATTGTGAATCCTGTACATCTTAATCTTCTGGATCAATCATCTATGTCGGACCTTATCAAAAATATTTACAACATGGACCTCCATACCTTCATCAATCTCCTTTGTCGACAGAAAACCCAATCAAGTTAGTGAGACATGACATGCCACATGTAATGCCATGCTGGTTATCTGTCGTTAGCCCATTCCCTTCCAAATGGGAGTAAATCCTACCTTGAAGAATTCTCTCCTACAGTTTCCCTACCACTGACGTGAGGCTCACTGGTCGATTGTTCCCTGGATTCTCTCTACTTCATTTATAGTCCCTTTATTAAACAAAGGAACAACATAAGCAAGGCATCTGAAGTGCTTCTTCAACTGCATACACCATTATTTGGATCATAGTTTTACTTGACGTGGAATCATTTATAACATTTCCAAGTAATATTTGATGTTTACTTTGATGGTTCACATTCAAAATAATTCTGGTTTGTAAATATTAGAATATGATTTAATGGATTTGTCCCTTTTCTGATAAATAGTAATCAAAAGCCTTTAATGTAACAATCCTGTCTTTAAAAGTATTTTGCATCCTGTTTAACTTTATCACACAATGATTTCACATTATCAAAATGTTGTAGCTTTAAAAACCCCTTCAACCCTAGTTCAGAATAAAAACATTCCACTCTACAATTTAAAACATAAGCTGTAATGCATCATTAAATTCCGCATTAAACCGCATGCTGTTAGTATTAAAATGTTCCCTGTCCATCTATTATTAGTGGTAATAATTGATATAAGGTCAAAAAGGTTAAAAGTTATTTATACAACATCATTTGAAGTCTTTCAGATTAAAACACATAAAGGACATAAAGGTACTTAAAGGGCTAGTCAATAATGCACTTTAATTTATTGCATTATTCTTCAGTCTGCATATATCCTTTTCCTAATTAGGAAATATGCCCAATGCCCAAGAGTGGCATAACCTTCAGAGCAGCATGTACAGATTGATTAGCTGCATGAAGCCTGTACAAGAATGCATTATAAGGATCGACCCCTGCACACAATCCACTGACTGCTTTGATCAGCACAGCCATACGTTTTTTTTTTTTTGCCAGCTAAACTTTCTTTAGATTTTGTTGAAGCTTTTCTGAAAGTCGTATCAGGGCTCTCACTTAACTTTTTTTCCCTGTTGCCAGCCGGGCAACTTAGGCAGCTTTTTAGGTTGCCAAATGACAGGTGGTCAATTTAAGACGGCTTGCATGACGCGTACGATAATGTACTTGAACGAAGTGCGTAGTTACCAGTCGGAATTATGCTCAATAAAGCATTCACATATTATTTCTGCTTCAAATAATGTCACAAACTAAACATATTCACCAATCAAGACATGATATATACCACAATGACATGCAGCAAAGTAACAATGCAGTATCTCAACTCTTTTTACACGTTGCAATGAATGCAATTTCTATTATTTCGTTCCACTTCCCAACAAAAATGTGTTTGGATTATTCAGCGTATGATCAACCTGTGTCAATAAATCATGGACCATAGTAACATATATGCTTAACCATGCACACTACAGATTGATGCAAGCATGTTTTCTGTGAAGGACCAAAAATTATCATGACATGGCCATAGCATGGGTCGTTATTGCTATTGGTACAGAAACATTCTCACTTCCCACATAATTTATCCACAACAAAATATACAGGTTGCAAGGAAATTTCTAAAGGCATTTTATGATAATAGTTGTTAAAACCGACTATACCCATCTGACAGGTTAAACATTACACTAACTGACAAGAGATGGCCAAAGGACACAGCTGCAGCAAATGTTATTTTGGTAATATGTTTAAAGGTGTCAAAACACCACATTACCGGACATTCAGATTAAATGTATGTGTTGTGAACAGCAATGAAGATGCCCAGTTTGTATGCACAAGATTTAAAAAAAATTATTGATAAACGCTGTTTCCATCATTCCCACTTCAGAATTAACGTTAAAATTTCAACCAAAATATCTCCTGACCAAATTTGTGATGTATATGACCAACTGTAGAAGTAAAACCTGGATAAATCCAATGTATCGTTGTGAATGTTGCTCATTAAATAACAGTACTGATACTCCATATTAAGAGCATTGATTTGCCATTAAAATGAATTCTGTAATAACGTGTCAACTGTAGCAGTGACAATCGAACACTGCGGTTTTAATATTTCACGTGTTCACAATTTAATGAATCCATGTTTATGGATTAAAACAAATAATAACATTAGGATTTAAAACACATTTGATTGCATTCCATGATCAAACATAGTCAATTTTTGCTCTGATGACATTTTCAGCACAGTAGGGTTGGGGGAGGGGGCTGTGAATCAGTGTGGGATGGATGGATGCGCGGGGGGGGGGGGGGGGGGCCTGTGGGGTGTGGGGGGGGGCGGGGGGGGGGGGATGAGAAGGCAAGGTACGGGATGGATGGATTGAGGCAGGGGAATTAGTGCGTGTTGGTTGGAATAGGTAAAATAGTGAGGGGAGAGCACGGGGATGTCATTGGGGTTGAATGGGGTGGATCAGTATGGATCAGTGCAGGATGAATGGGGGGATATCAGTAAAAGATAAATGAGGGAATCAGTACAGGATGGATCGGGGGGGATCAGTACAGGATGGATGAGGGGATCAGCACAGGATGAATGGGGGGAGGCAGTACAGGATGGATGGGAAAGGGGGTGAGTGCAGGATGAATTGGGGGACAAGTGTAGGAAGGATGGGGAGGGGGCGTGGCAGGAGAATCAATGCGAGGTGGATAGGGAGATCTGCGCAGGGTGAATAGATGTGGGGGGGGGGTAGGTGGGGAGTGGAGCACAGGGGATGTCAGTGAGAACTGAATAGAGGTGGGAATGGGGATCAGTGGAGAGGAGGGGTCCCAGGATAAGGGGGGCTTACAAAAGAGAGAGAGAGGGGGAGGGGGGGGAGGGGAGGTGGGGAGGAAGGAAGGTCAGCGCTCATTGGACACGGAAGGTATCATCGCTCTGCTGCCTTGGCCGTCCCTGTGCACCGCCAAGTGCCGCCGCAAAAGGGGGAGGCGGTTGGGATGTCCTCACCACCGCCTCTGCTCCTCCAGCCAACAGAAGGTGTGGGGCTGAGAGGTGCAGCTGCTTCAGATGGCAGAAGGCCCCCTCCCTCCCTCCTCCCGGCCTCGACGTGCGGGAGGGTTTGTTTTGAAAGCGGTATCGCCGTTAGCGGAGTGGCAAGCAGCGACCGCTGTCAGGGCGGGCAGGAGGAGGAGGAGCTGCCATGCCAAAGATCCTACGGGATCATTGGCCGCTGCTGTGTGGGGCCTGTCATTCGCTCCGACCCTTCATTACCCCATACCCTGTATCTTTGCTCCGCACTACTATGTCGTCGCCGCCACCAACATGAAACGTCATGTTTCTTTTCTCCAGAGATGCTTCCTGACCCACTGAGTTACTCCAGTTTTCCGTGTCTATCTTCGGTATAAACCAGTATCTGCAGTGCCAAGTCGGGCAAAATGACTCGGCATTTAGGTTGCCCGGCGGCACTTTGGGTGGTCATTGGCACCCGGGCAACCGCTAATTTCGAGCCCTGCTTATTATCACAAATTAAATGTATATAAAGCACATTTTAACGTAGGTTTGTAGTCAATAGCTCCAGGAACAGCTTGGAGGCTCCGGTGGACTGTGACATCGTGAGTTCGCTGGTCCGGGTGGGAGACTGCTTTTCAGAGCTCCCACAACGCAACTTCTCCAGCATATGTCGCGGGGTTGGAATGACCAGGAGCGGGGCCATACATCGCCCGGCGGGGCTTTAATGGCCGCGGGACATTCCATCGCCCGCCGGGGCTCCAACTTTGTGACATTTGGAGCTGGAGCGGGGCCGTACATCGCCCGGCACGGCCTTAAATGGCCGTGGGACTTACCATCTCCCGCCTGGGGCTTCAACATCGGGAGAAAAATGGTGCAGGAGAGAGAAAAGACTTTGCCTTCCATCACAGTGAGGAGGAGATTCACTGTGATGGATGTTTGTGTGAATTGAGTTGTTTGTGTGTCTTGTAGGAATTGTTTTGTTTGTATGGCTGCAGAAACAGAGTTTTGTTTGAGCCTCATTGAGGTTCAAATGACATGGAATAAATATTGTATTGTACTGTATTGTAATACAATAATTAAATGGATGGGTATTTATGAATTGGGAATATAAAAGCAAATAGATCACATCAGAATTATTAATTATTACAGTTATGCCCTTGGTTGGTGCGTTGTGGATAATTCCAGGAACAGCACTCAAGGAGGCATTAAAAGGTCTTGGAATACTTGAATTACTAGATATGAGAGTATCCAGTTTTAAAGGAATGTTGTATTAGTCACATATTGAAAATAAAAAAATCAAGGTACTTGCATTCACATTGAGCCTTTCACAACTTCGAAATGAAGAGGAACTATTCCCTCTAATGGATTGGCAAAGAATCAAAGTTTATTGATTATTGTGATAGATCATTGTTGCTGATCAAGGTCATTAGCTAAACTATGAAAGTAAGATGAGGAGAATTACTTCCATTTAGAGAACAGCCAGGATTTGAAACCTGAAGAAAAAAAGAATGGAAACCGATTCCATGAATAACTTTAAATGTAATTCGGTCAATAAGAACAAAGGGAACAAAATGTCGGGGGTGAATACCAACATGATTATTATTGCTAACTGATGATCTTTCAAAAGATTATTATTATCAAGCAACTGAACCATCCACTCATCGGGTAGAGTACGGTCCTGGCCTACCATCCTATCACATTGGAGACCTCTGAACTATCTTTAATCAGATTGTATTGGATTTTATCTTGCACTAGACTTTATACCTTTTATCCTTTATCTGTACACTGTGGATGGCTTGATTGTAATCATGTATAGGTTTTTCTTTGACCAGATAGCATGCAACAAAAGGTTTTTCACTGTACTTCTGTACACATAATGTTAATAAACTAAACTAAGCTAAACTAAATTAAAAAGATAGTCTATCTGAATGCCTCCTCTTTATGTTAAATTATATAAATAATCTGGATAGCTAGAGTCAATATGATATTACGGTGAGTTTTAAATTACAGTGAGTTACCTATTCTAGCTAATATAGAGATTTGTCTGATTCTTGCAATCTTGTTGCCATTTCCAAAGGAAGGATCCATTCACAGTGTCCAGTGAAAATTCATCAGAACAGGTTATGCAAATTTGCCTTTTGATGATAGGATGGGTTAATCCTCTATTTTCTACAGTTTAGAAGGATGTATAAATTACATAAACAGATACATTTTTTTAGGATTGCGATGCAAAGAGAACATCTAGAACTTTTTACCAAATGACAAGCCTGTTTTTATATAAATTTACTAGACTAAGGGCGACCCGTTGGGTCCCGTCCCCTTGAGGGGGGGGGGGGGGGGGGGGGCAGCCTTCAGACAGACACAGACACAGACACAGACACACCCCGACAGACAGACAGACAGACAGGCAGAGACACGCACACGCACACGCACACAATTATATGAATATTATTAATTCGCTCCTTTTACCCCATCCCCCGCCCTATCCACTCATGCATAACCCCCAACTGTGCAGGCAGAGAGGGTGGAGGAGTAGGAGGGGAGTGGGGTAGAGAGGGGGGGGTAGACTGGGTGGGGGGGGGGGGGGTGTGCTGGTTTCCCGAACACAATACTCCACCACTCACCCATAGGTCCACAATATTCACCACTCCCTAGAGAGGGAGGGGGAGGCAGAGAGGAAGGGGGGCAGAGAGGGAGAGGGGGGGGCAGAGAGGGGAGGCAGAGAGGAAGGGCACCCACCCCCCTTCTCCTCCCTCTCCTACCCCATCTCCCCCGTTCGAGAGAGGGAGAGAGAGGGAGAGAGAGAGAGAGAGGGAGAGAGAGAGAGAGAGAGAGAGAGAGAGAGGGAGAGGGAGGGAGAGAGAGAGAGAGAGAGAGAGAGAGAGAGAGAGAGAGAGAGAGAGAGAGAGAGAGGGAGAGAGAGGGAGAGAGAGAGAGAGAGAGAGAGAGAGAGAGAGGAGAGAGGAGAGAGAGGGAGAGAGAGAGAGAGAGAGAGGGAGAGAGAGGGAGAGAGAGGGAGAGAGAGAGGAGAGAGAGGGGGAGAGGGGGAGAGAGAGAGAGAGAGAGAGAGAGAGAGAGAGAGAGAGAGAGGGAGAGAGAGGGGGGGAGAGAGGGAGAGAGAGGGAGAGGGAGAGAGGGAGAGAGGAAGGGGAGAGGAAGGGGAGAGGAAGGGGAGAGGAAGGGGAGAGGAAGGGGAGCTTTCGGTGGGGAGAGGAGGGGGAGAGGAAGAGTGGTTTCTGGGGTGAAGGGGGAGGAGAGGAAGGGGGTAGGAGGGGGTAGAGGAATGGGGAGGGGAATCAATTTATACCTCACGCTGCCTTGGCAACACCAGCAGCATAATGAAGGATGCCGCACCCTGGCCTCTTATCCCCTCTTCCACAGGCAAAGGGTATAGAAGTGTGAAAAAGCACACATCCAGATTCAGGGACATTTTCTTCCCAGCTGTTATCACACAACTGAATCACCCTGCCACAACCAGAGAGCAGTGCTGAACTACTATCTACCACATTGATGACCCTCAGACTATCCTTGTTCAGACTTTGCTGGCTTTACCTTGCAGAAAAAGTCATTCCCTTAAGAGGCTTTCTCACGGGGCGACTTGACGCAAGAGGTAACCAGAGTTGAACATCGTGGGAACCTCGTACGATAACCGTACGGCATTCGTGGACCACCGTGGCGCTAACGGCAGGTACTCGTGTAACTTGTTGACTCGGGAAAAAATTCAAGCAAGCTTGAATTTCTCCAAGAGTGACTTGTACACTTGTGGTTGAACATTGAAACATTATATGGACGTAGTGGCCAGTGCGATATCCGTAATAACTCTTGCGTTTACCGTGGGAACTCCTGCGAACGGTGAACCCGGAAGCTGGACAGAGGGGACAGAAGGTGAGTAAAAAAGGTGGTCTCAATGTATGTTAATGTGTGTTTTTTCCTCTTGGGCATTACTTTGTTTCTGTTGGAGGCTCCACATTTTATTATAGTGTGAAGTGTGATAAAGCTTTTAACTCAGCAGTTTGATTGTCAGTGCTTGTTTACCTCATTGTTAAATAAATATATTTTTTACTATCAGATTGATGTCTGCAATTCTTCATTAACACATCACTACAAGATGAATGTCTCTAATGTTATAATCCCTCTCATGCTGAAACACAAAATAGTTGAAGGGAGGTGATATAATCACATTTTCATTCTTTTTCATTTTTGAGTGTTCAGGTCCCTCAATTGCTGAGCTATTTAAACATTTGAAAGTTTCACCTCAGTAGATAATAAAATAAGACAATCATCACGGTCAATGTGAGACAAAGTCTTTATCCCTATTTGACAATATAATAAGATGACTTCTTGCATATATTGTGAGAAGGTGCATCACACCAAACAACATTTGTCTAAAAAAGGGCTTCGCAAACATGAAAATCAACAAATGAGGCACGCTAAATTTTTTTAAACAGATTCTATTCATTAACCTCCGCAACAAGCCTAAACTCAGGCAATAAAAGGGAGTCAACCAAGGGAGGATATTTATAGTGTGTGAAAAAAAAAGTAACATCATTTGTGCCACGTGATGATTTAACAACACTTCACAGTTCACAATGTCCTTTCAAGATTTAACGGGAAAGCTCGGGACGGACAAGTCACTCGCACAAATAACAGAAATGCCGAGTACCCATGGGAACTCTTTATCTACCCTCCGTTATATCATGTGATATCGTGCTAGACCACGACCACTTCACTCTGGTTACATCTTGCGTCAAGTCGCCCCGTGAGAAAGCCCCATGAAGCCCCTGTCTCACTGTACGAGGCAATTCATGAGTTCTCAATAGACAGGTAGGTATGGTATAAACAGTATTTTTAAATTAATCGCGAGTATTGTTTTACTCGTGGACATTTTTTGCAGGGATGAAAAAACGTCACGAGTTACCGGATGTCCCGAGTACATACCGTTAGCATTACGAGCCACTACGAGACATCCACAAACTCCTACAGACCCGCTACGGACATTCTCCGAGTTAGAATCGGGGAAAACTCTTGAATTGCCTCGTACAGTGGGACAGGGGCTTAATCATGTATCTATATACTGTAAGTAGCGCGATTGTAATCGAGCCATGTCTTTCTGCTGATTTGCTAGCATGCAACAATAGCTTTTCACTCTACCCTGGTACTCGTGACAATAGACTAAACAGAACTGACTTCCATAGTTGAGTCTATGGAAGTTCAGATCACAGTGAGAATAAAGAATATAGTTTTAATGTTGAAGGCTTAAATGGGCCGATTTCAGGGAAGATTAATATATGCTTGCTGTTTTATGTGTAAATAAAAATTTCATAAGTTCTAGGAGCAGAATTAGGGGATTCGTCCCATCACTTCTTCTCCCCCGTTCAATCATAGCTGATCTATCTTTCCTGCACAACCCCATTCTCCTGCTTTCTCCCCATAACCCCTGACACTCTTACTAATCAAGAATCTGTCAATCTCCACATTAAAAGTATCAATTGACTTGCCATCTGTGGCAATGAATTACACAAATTCACCACATTCTCATATTCCTTCTCATCTCCTTTCTAAAGGTACATTCTTTTATTCTGAGGCTATGACCTCTGGTCCTAGACTCTCCCACTAGTGGAAACATCCTCTCCACATTTACTCTATCCAGGCCTTTCATTATTTGTGTGCTTCAATCATCCTTACTCATTGAAGGATCCCCCCTCATAATTATTAGCTCCAGCGAGCACAGGCCCAGTGCCTTCAAACAGTCATCATATATGTTAACCCAATCATTCCTGGGATCATTCTTGTATGCCTCCTCTGGACCCTCTCCAATGCCAGCACATCCTTCCTCATATATGGGGCCAAAATTGCTCACAATTTCCACAACACTGATTTTTCATTTGAGTTTTTGTCTGAATACAGTAACTTTCATCTGAGGTCTTGCATGCAGTGAAAATTAGAGTAGGAATTTATTAATCTCTGTGCGATGGAAAGAATAATATTGTGGGTATTTATTACTTTGCCACATTTTGAAACATGATGAGATGTACAGAATGATAACTTACTATTAACAAGTTTCCACCCCATTCAAAAGCGAAAATGCCATCTGTAATTACTGAGCAAATACATATTTGTAGTATAAGGGAAACTTGGAACTTGTGTAACTATTGAATTGCATGCTGTTTTTCCAATGAATCTTGTTACAGTAGATGTGAAATTAGTGAACTGTGGGTACAATAAAATGTAATGCAGGATCTCATTGAATAGACAATGGACCATAGGTGCAGGAGTAGGCCAATCGGCCCTACAATCTACCTCCGCCATTCAATATGACCACGGCTGATCATCCACAATCAGTTCCTGCCCTCACCATATCCCCTGACTTCGCTATCATTAAGAGCTCTAACTCTCTTGAAAGCATCCAGAGAATTGGTCTCCACTGCCTTCTGAGGCAGAGAATTCCACAGATTAACAACCCCCTGTGTGAAAAAGTTTTTTCTCATCTCCGTTCTAAATGGCATACCCCTTATTCTTAAATTGTGGCCCCTGGTTCTGGACCCCCAACATCGGGGAACATGTCCCCTGCCTCTAGCGTGTCCAAACATTTAATAATCTTATATGTTTCAATATGATGCCCTCTCATCCTTCTAAATTCCAGAGTATAGAAGTCCAGCTACTCCATCCTATCAACATATGACAGTCCTGTCATCCCAGGAATTAACCTCATGAACTTACACTCCACTCCCTCAATAGCAAGAATGTCCTTCCTCAAATTTGGAGATCAAGACTGCACACAATACTCCAGATGTGGTCTCACTAGGGCCCTGTACAGCTGCAGAAGGACCTCTTTGCTCCTATACTCAACTTCTCTTGTTATGAAGGCCAACATGCCATTCGCTTTCTTCACTTCCTGCTGTACATGCATGCTTACTTTCCGTGACTGATGAATAAGGACCCCCAGATCTTGTTGTACTTCCCCTTTTCCCAACTTGATACCATTTACATAATAATCTGCCTTCCTGTTTTTGCCAGCTAAGTGGATAACCTACATTTATCCACATTAAACTGCATCTGCCATGCATCTGCCCATTCACCCAACCTGTCCAGGTCACCATGCATCCTCATAGCATCCTCCTCACAGTTCACACTGCCACCCAGCTTTGTGTCATTTGCAAATTTGCTAATGTTACTTTGAATCCTGTCATCTAAGTCATTCATGTATATTGTAAATAGCTGCGGTCCCAGCACCGAGCCTTGTGGTACCCCACTAGTCACTGCCTGCCATTCTGAAATGGACCAGTTTATCCCTACTCTTTGTTTCCTGTCTGCCAACCAATTTTCTATCCATGTCAGTATCCTACCCCCAATACCATGTGCTCTAATTTTGCCCACTAACTCCTATGCGAGACCTTATCAAATGGTGTCTGAAAGTCCAGGTACACTACATCCACTGGCACTCCCTTGTCCATTTTCCTAGTTATATCTTCAAAAAATTCCAGGTGATTAGTTAAGCATGATTTCACCTTCATAAACCCATGCTGACTCGGACCGATCCTGTAACTGCTATCCAAATGTGCCGCTATTTCATCTTTTATAATTGACTCCAGCATCTTCCCCACCACCGATGTCAGGCTAACTGGTCTATAATCCAGAATCTATAGTACTTTGGAAAATGATCACCAATGCATCCACGATTTCTAGAGCCACTTCCTTAAGTACACTGGGATGCAGCCCATCAGGCCCTGGGGATTTAACAGCCTTCAGTCCCATCAGTCTAGTCAACTCCATTTCCTGCCTAATGTGAATTTTCTTCCGTTCCTCTTTCACCCTAGATCCTCTGGCCACTGGTACATCAGGGAAATTGTTTGTGTCTTCCTTAGTGAACATGGGCCTGTCCAACTGGTGGCCACGGGGGGAGATGGAAGCCCTACTGGCAGTCTGTTTGTCTTTCCATTATTTTTGCTATTTTTTAGATTGTTAGAAGTTTGTTTTAATGTTCTTTGGTGTGTTTTATGTGTGGGGGAGGGGAAACTTTTTTCAAGTTCCTACCTTCCCGGAATTGTGATCAATTTTCGGATCACATTGTCCGGGCTCTGCGGCCTACCATCGCTGGAGCTGGAAGCCTCCTCGAACTGTCGTGAGCCCCACCGCGGGGCGTGGACTTAACATCGGAGAGGATCCCTTGCCTGGGATCGCTCCCACCGTGACCACCGTGGACTTTAACATCTAGGGCTCACAGTCTCGGGTGAGGCCAGGTCGGGAGCTCCAACGTCGCGGAAGGCTCGACCAACCCCGACGTGAGGTACGAACGCCCGGCGCAGGGCAGCTGGCATCCCCCCGATGCGGGAGTGAAGCGCCTCGACGCGGAGGGCCCAAACGCCGGCTACGGGAGTCAAGATCGTCCCGTCCACGGGAGCTCGAGGCCCATGACCGAGGAAGAGCCAGGGGAAGGGCTTGAACTTTATTTTGCCTTCCACCACAGTGAGGATTGTGTAGGAGTCACTGTGGTGGATGATCAATGTTAAAATGTGTTTTGATTGTTCCGTTTCCAAGATGGCTGCCGAAAGGGAGCGTGAACGCTGGCGCGATTAGCTGCCGCTGCTCTCTCGTTGAATTGTGTATTATTGAAAATATTACTTTTTTTTTGGTTTGTTTCATTCCGCTTATATGTTTTGTAATCTGCTTACTACATTTTGTAAGGCGTCCTTGAGAGTCCTTTGAAAGGCGCCCATAAGTATAATGTATAATAATCATAATAATAATAATAATAATAATAAAACTCGTCTGCCATTTCCTTGTTCCCCATAATAAATTCACCCGTTTCAGTCTTCAAGGGTCCAACTTTGGTCTTAACTAATTTTTTCTCTTCACATATCTAAAGAAGCTTTTACTATCCTGCTTTATATTCTTGGCTGGCTTACCTTTGTACCTCATCTTTTCTCCCCTTATTGCTTTTTTAGTTATCCTCTGTTGTTCCTTAAAAGTTTTCCAATCCTCTGGCTTCCCACTCATCTTTGCTATGTTAGACTACTCTTTTATTTTTATATTGTCCCTGACTTCCCTTGTCAGCCACGGTCGCCCCTTACTCCCCTTGAAATCTTTCTTCCTCTTTGGAATGAAATGATCCTGCACCTTCTGTATTATTCCCAGAAATACCTGCCATTGTTGTTCCTTTATCATCTCTGCTAGGGTGTCTTTCCAGTCAACTTTGGCCAGCTCCTCCCTTGTGGCCCCAGAGTCCCCTTTGTTCAATTGTAATACTGCCACTTCCGATTTTCCCTCTCAAATTGTAGATTAAAACATCATATTATGGTCACTACATCCTAATGACTCATTTACCTCGAATTCCCTTATCAAATCCAGTTAATTACACAACACTAAATCCAGAATTACCTTCTCCCTGGTAGGCTCCAGTACAAGCTGCTCTAAGAATCCATCACAGAGGCATTCGACAAACTCGCTTTCTTGGGGTCCAGTACCAACCTGATTTTCCCAGTCTGCTTTCCCATACCTGCTTGTTGAAATCTCTCATAACAACCATAGCATTAAATTTGCGACATGCCAATTTTAATTCTTGATTCAGCTTGCATCCTATTTCCAGGCTACTGTTTGGGGACCTGCAGATAACTTCCATTAGGGTCTTTTCACCCTTACAATTCCTATCCATACTGACTACATCTCCTGATTTTACGTCGGAGTAACGCGAGTGACTACGTGAAGAGCCCGCCATCCCGCATGTGCGTCATTACGTCTAACGCATGACGCACGACTGGCTGGCAGGCACATCGCTCCTCCAGCGGTAAGTTTCAAAACCTGAAGGTAAGTTTGGAACTTATTTTTCAGGTTGCGCTTTTGTCTTGCAGGAAGCTCTTTACAGAGTTCCTGCTGGATGACGTTCCGGGGTCTGAATCCATTCTCCGCAGGGAAACCCGGCTCGGGGAAACCCGGCTACGAAGACCGCGGGGAATCCCGGCTCCGGGGGGAGACCCGGCTCGGCAGGCCGGTTGACTCGGACGAGTCCGGTCGGGAGAGATTGCCTCCTGCAGTGGGGAGCGTCTTCGGACATCTTTTCCGGGTAGAGCATCTCATGGAAAAGATGCTCCAACATGATATACTCCAAGGAACGGAGTCATATCAGCACGGGTCTTGGGGGCCCGCGGCCGCGCCTGGTGCAGGGCTGCATTATATCTCCCTCTCTGAGGATGGGAGCGTAGGCAGTTGGGTACGTCCTCGGACGTTTGCCCAGGTGGAGCATGGATGCATCCGCAGGGCGTTCATTCCACTGAGGAGATGCTCCATCCTGATATGGTCCATGGACAGGGCCATATCAGCGCAGGCCGAATCGTCTCCCCGGAGAAGACCTAGCCAAACAGGTAAAAAACCTGGATGAGGAAGTAAAGCTGTTGGACTAGTCAAGGTATCTACGACGAGCAAAATCCTCACCGTTTCGGCGACAACACCCCTACGCCTCCATCGGCAGTAAGTGGTTCACTGAAGCTGATGGCAGCTTGAAAGCTGATTCTCTGGGCAGAGGTCTTTTAGGCCAATGCCCAAGCCGGCCCTGAGGGAAAATGTGCAATCCACGCACCCCAGCAGTCATATCCTCCCATTCAAGGATGGAATTGGAACCTGAGGACGGAAACAGAACCTGCATCAGGGGCCTTTGGGCTTACCATAAGACCACCGATGACCATGGAGGTAGGTGGGTCTGGTTCTTCCCAAAACACGAGGTGTGTGGACTAGTTACGAGTTGGTAATCGATTACGCTTGTTTTTTGCACGAATGTTGACGAATAATGTCAGATCAGTTTATGCTGCACAGTACACAAGGATTCCAAATTGAATTTCCTTTAACTTATTGCCACCCATACAATATACACCAAATTGGACATCTATTCATTCCAAACAAAGAGGTTTGGGTATACAAGCAGATATCCAAACAAGTAGAAGATGGATGATGTCGGATCACCCTTGATTAACTCACATTCACATGTGCAGTATAGACTTTTTAGAATAGGAAACTTTGTTACTGTCTAACAAAGGATTTCCATATGATACTTTATGGCATGCATCGATCTCAAAGATGCATACTATTAGTTCCCATTCACAGGGTTCACCGGAGATATTTGAAATTTAGCTGGATGGGCAACGATAGAAGTTAAAGCGTTGCGAAATGGGCTAGCTTCAGCTCCCAGATCGTTTACCAAATTACCAAGCCAGTGTTTGGGCTGCTCAAAGCTCGAAAATACATGTTTATGGCCTATCTGGATGATATTCTAAAAATGCTGAATCTTGCTAAATTAGCTGTTTTAGCCGCAAAACCAATATTTGAGAAATTGGGGTTTCTCATCCATCCAGTTAAATTTAAGTTGATATTAACTAGAGTTATAGATTGCGATTGACCTTTAATTCTATTAATTGTCTGTGAATCCGCCCTGGGGCAAGAGATTAGAATTAATGGAAGCTTGTAACAATCTTGTTGTTTATTCATCAAGTGGCCAGTGTAATTGGCAATTTAGGGGCTGTTTTCAGCTGAGTAATTGGGGCTTTTGCATTATCAGAACTTACATCGTGCAAAGGAGCAAGCTCTCATGTACCATGTAGGTCATTGTGAACAGATCTATGCTATTACCAGCTGAAGCTATAAAGTCACAATGATAGACAAACAGTATTCAGCATTGCTCCAGTACTTTTGGTCCTTTAACCTTCAGTTATTTTACAAACTGATGGTAGTGCTCAATGATGGGAAATTACTATCCCATCTCAAGTCAGAGGCAGATGGGATGTGTATGAGTTACCAATCCCTCAGTTATATGGTATCAACTACCTAAAATTACTAGGTGCGTTCTATGGGTTAAAGGCTTATTGTGCGAATATGCATATCTGCATGCTCAACTACAAGTGGCATATATTAATCACATGGGTGCAATCAAGTTAATATCCTGTGATAGTTTACCTGACCTCATTTTGCACTGGTGTATCTTCATGTAAATCAATGACAACACAGAATGGATGTCGAATCACAATGTATTTAATTACATTGTGGCTTGATGGAACACCAAATATCGATTTGTTTGCATCTAGTCTCAATCACCAGTTGTTAAAATATCTGGCATGGCAGCCATACTCAGGGGCAGTGGAGATGGATGCATTCTCGCTACACTGGGGAGGAATGTTCTTTATGTCTTTCCTCCATTTTGCCTCATCAGTCGGTGCTTGCTTAAAATCCAGCAAAACTCGCCTCAGGCTTTTGATAGTGCCTGACTGGCCTACACAGCCATGGGTCCATTCATACTGGGAATGATCCCAGAGCCTTTTATGGCTGTTCCCAAACGCAAAAATCTGCTGGTTTACCCCGTGACTGGGGAGAACCATCCTCTGCATGAGCGAATCAAATTGTCGGTTTGCAGACTATGAGAAGACCTTTCCTGGGGTACGGACTGTCAGGTTGTACGGTGGATGTAATCACTGCGATCTGAAGAGATAGTACCAAGAAACAGTACATCTCCTATATCAAGGAATGGGAAGTGTTCTGTTTACAGTCCAATATATCGTATGACACGGTACATATAACAGATGTCTTGGAATTCCTCTCAAAGCTATATTTCACGAGAGATGGAGTTATAGTGTTATGAATTGTAACGGAAGTGCCTTGTCGTCATAATTCCTGCTGGGGTCGGGACACCACGCTGTCGAGTCTCGACCTCTGATATCCAGATTATGAAGGGTATCGTTAACTCAAATTCCCCCAGGCCCAGGTACTCGGAGATATGGGATGTTTATGTCATGCTGACGCTGCGTCGCCGGTGGGCTCCAGCTACATCCCTGTCCTCGGTCATAATCACTTACAAAGTGGTCATCCTCATGGCGCTGGGTTCAGCGCAACGGGTCCAGTCGTTGCATAATCTACGACTGGACAGGATGGTTACATCTGCAAATTATATGATACTTTATGTTTATGACTTAGTCTTGCAGAGTAGACCGGGGGCGTCAGATCTCAATCTAGTTTCATGGCATACCCCATGGACTTTTTGTTGTGTGTGTGGTCACTCATCTACAACAGTCATTATGTCACCTAGAGCCAGAGGCTCTGAACCAGCATTGTTTGTTAGTTACAAAAAGACTCATATGCAAGTATGAGTATAGACCATCCCCAGGTTATTAAAACGGGTTTTGGCTTGTGCAGGAGGGAACACTGATGTTTTCAAATCTCACTCCACCAGGGCTGCGACAACATCAGCAGCGAGGGTTATGGATGTTTCGCTGGACCATATCCTAGCGGCTGTAGGATGGTCAATCAAGCAAATTTCCAAATGTGTTGGCAGACTATTTGTATTTGCCAACTCCATTTTTAGGTTCTGTTTTATAATTCCTCCTGAATGAGTGGGATTACTATGATTATCATTTCGTCATTAAAAAGCATCAGCATGTTTAAATCTATGTCATGCTTTATTAAATTTCACTCATCCCTGGTCAATTGATGCAGTGTGTGACCCATGGACTCGTGTCCACGGCATGAAATCACAGAGCTTTGAAATCTTCACATAGTCACTCACATGACTCCGAAGTAAAATAGTAAGATTAAACGAGAACTAACCAGTTTGAAGTTTGATCTTCATTTTATGAGGAGTTATGATGAGGGATTACGTGCCCTGCACTCCCAACCCTCTCTCATAAAGGTCAGCTGGTAGTTCTAGTTTCTCGAATCTTCCTATATTTAGTTCAACAACTGTTATCTGTGATTTCACCCCGTTGCTTTGAAGATTTACGCGCATGCGGGGTGGAGGGCTCTTCACATAATCCCTCATCGTAACTCCTCATAAAATAAAGGTCAAACTTCAAACTGGTTAGTTCTCATTTAATCTTACTATTCTATGTCACCCCTCGCAAGGGACTGAATTTTATTCCTCACCAACAGCTACCCCACCCCCTCTGCCCACCTGTCTGTCTTTTCTATAGGACGTATACCCTTGAATATTGAGTTCCCAGCCCTGGTCCTCTTGCAGCCATGTTTCTGTAATTCCCACAACATCATACTTGCCAATTTCTAACTGAGCCTCAAACTCATCCACTTTATTTCTTATACTTCGCCCATTCATATACAAACTTTAACTTCCATATTGTGACAGTGTGGAGAAGTAGTAAATTGCAAACGGGGGTATTAAAACCACATAGAGTGACACCATAGACTGAAATAACCATAGCATTTACGACATTACTTCCTGATCACAGAGCTGTTCCTACAAAATTATTTATAGTGTATTTCTGGAAATGACCTCAGTCATTCAAAATAGCAATCAAATATTTTACTTAGTAAACAATATTTCTGCATAGAAGTATCAAAATTATCTGAAGGAATGAAGGAAGTGATGAGCAGTAATAATTAGATGAGTAGTTGATGAAGTAAAATGGTAAAAATATTGTTAATAAATTTAATGTTTTCTAAGGAGGATTTTTAAATAGTCTTTTAATTTACAGAACCTCCTTGGTGAGGACTTCCACTTGTGTGAAGGAAACAGTTTTTATTTTTGAAATGTCACCCTAAACAGACAAATATATTTTGCAACATCTTCAGAGAAGTCTCTGATCACCTGAGATCTTGCCTGTAAATAATGTCACCCACTTATTCAAACAAAAGTTAGATAGAACCAAATATAACCAGGTGCTCCTGCATTAGGCCTCTGGAATGCGAGTGAAAAAATTTAAGTAAGCAGATTTCTCATTTGTGCGGAACTCATGAATCAGTTTCAAATGCAACTTGGGAATCAAAATAATCAATTTATCGTGTTTCTTATGCCTCCTCTCGTCTCCACCCATTTACAATGTTCAAGAAACTACATTTGATAACGAACAAAAATGGAAGCAGCCATTGCAATGTGCAGATTCCCTACAACAGTTATGTTGAATGTGGGCACCTCAACTGCTAAATATTTTATATTCAATTCTATAATTGGAGAACTGTGCCAACATGTATTTTCTTTGGCTGGGCACTGGAAGCTTGGGAAGGAGGTGGTAGAAAATAGAAAATATCTACAGGGAACCGAAAACTCCTGTGATTGTGCTGCTGTGGACATCAATGCCACACCAGTCCCTGTGAATCTTGATGCAATGGCACAATAAGATAAAGCATTTCACCATTAGTGCTCAAGGTCAGCAAATGCATCTTCAAACACAGTATTCCATCAAATGAGAGACTCAGCTTCAGATAGTGTGTAGTTCATCCCAACTATCACCGTCAGCCAAGATCCATTAATCTATTACAATGCGTCCTCATTTACTTTGTAATACTTGCATGCTTCTTTATCATATGTTTTCCTACCTCTTCAACTGTGACAGTCACATTAGCCAAACACTTTACATGACACTCAGTGATATACATCCCTCTCTCTATGATCAGCTAGCATGTTACCAGAGGTAGCAGGAACTAACTTGATGGAGATGCTTCTGCACCTTCTAAATCCTTGGCAAATGCAGTGTTATCCAACACTAAAGCTAAGCGCATCAAACCTAACAGTACCATCATTCCCCAACACTTCTCACTTCTGTCTTCACCCTGCAATCACTCACCTTTCTCATAATAAGATGCAAACAGTGTAAGTATATAACTCTTAATGTCACTGCATAACATAATCCTACCATTGTCTTTGTAGTCTTATTTCCAGGACAGTGCCCAATAACTGGCCAGGCTGTGCAAGACACAAATGAAACTCTATAACCCAATCCAGGACCTGCAGCCACTAGCTTAAATGCTAACTGCATCTTTTAAAATATACCCTTGAGGTTGTAATTGCAGAAGGTGAGCCACTAAGCATGAATAGCCTGCAGGTAAGGCAAAATCAAAGGACGGAATTGGTATTAGTTTACCACAAGGTGTGGTCATAAACAATTTTGCTACAAAAAGATTTACATGTATTCTTATAGAGAGAGCAGGCTGAAGACAAAGACTAATGGATGCAATGTAATGTTTGTTGTATTGGGAAGTCCACTAGAAGACCAATATTCAATAGCAAGTGTGTTCAGTCAGCTTGGCACAGGGTGTTGCGCAGTGATTCGAGCCTATCTTCATCAATATGGATGTAGTGGTCCACTTCATTTGCACCCTTGTAGAATCACCTTATTATAAGAAATAAGTCTATAGAAGTAGAGACATAGGTTTAGGTTAAACCATGGCTCCATACAGGGCCGGCCTTAGGAGGTGCGGGGCCCAATAGGGAACAATTTTCATAGAAATATGAATAAATAATTATAAATTAGTCACATGTTGTGAGTAATATGACAGTCAGTCAGCTTTTAAAAAATCTTAAACCGCGCAGATTGTTCTCTCCGTAAAAATAAAAATAAATAAAGTATCAATTCAATTTGCCCAAAGCTTCCAAATCTCCTTCTTTCTGAATTACTGAATAGGTGGTGGGGGGTAGAGAGTGACGGCAGATGGAAAGATGGTGGGAAAAACGGGAGCACACCGGGACAAGTTGAATCAGTTGTCAACTTATTGAATGACTATACTAGTTCAAGGGACCAATTGGGGGGAGAGTTCCTTTCACAGCGTGTGGGGAGTCGAGCCAGGGCTAAAGTTGCTGGGAGGGCAGGAGCGTTGAGAAGGAGGGGGTCGGGTTTATGCTAGTAACCCACTCACTCACCGCTGCCGCGGCGCTCCAAGTGCGGAGCCACCGCATTGTGGCCGGGGAGGGAAGCAGCTCGCGTGGCTATGAGCGGCCGCCATCACTGGACAGCAGAACCGACTGCCAACTCAGCACCTTCTGCCGGCCCGCTCAACTCTGGCAGTGCTCTCCGTCTAAACAGTGGGGACCAGCTCAAGAGCAAATATGATAGAGCGGAGTGGTTCAGCGGGTGATGAATAAATGGCGGAGGGATCAATTGAGGTTACTCGCACTGACATACGGAGTAAGCTCCACTGCCCGCTGTCCTGTTATCCATCGCCCGCTGACCCGCTCTTGAACTGGATGCTGGCATGATCCCCTACCGCCTCCTTCTCAACGCTCATGCCCTTCCCGCAACTTTACCCCTGGACAGACTACCCACACGCTGTGAAAGGAACTCTCTCCCCCCCCCCCCCCCCCCCCCCCTCCCTCCAGCAGCGCTGTCCTTTTACAGCCGCTTCCCACTTTACAGCCGCTTCCCATCAGCTGCTAGCAATGAGGGATAGACTTGGCTATCCCCCGAGTACAGCCACATCGTTCTTGATGTTGCTGTACTGAGGGATAACGAAGTCTCTCTTTCTTGGCTAACAACCTAACCTTCGGCCTCCAAGATGCAGGTACATTTTCTAGCAATGTTACCAAATTTTGAGGTTAAAAAAATCAAGTCTGCAATTTATCCCATCAGATAAAGCTTAAAAAGAAGTTTAATTTGACACCTAATTCACTTTCATATCTTCAGTATTAAAAAAGTTATGCCCATTTTCATACTCAGAAATTAGCATCTTGTTCCCTATTGCTTTTCCATTAACTTAACACAAAAGCTGTGATCGAGGACAGTCAAAAGCCCATAACTTTCTTAAAGATTAAGAGAACCGAATGAAATTTTCTGTTATTATAGATTGAAGCACTCTGAAACAAATATAAAACATATTACTTGGATGACCTGAAATTAAAGCATATAAATAGTTGATTACCTAATTGTAGCTAATTACAAAATTGACCGTTGTGACGGAAATAGTAATAAACACCCAGACTGCCTTGAAAATTCAAAAATGTGATATTCTCAAGACCAGAACTTTAATATTATTGTATTATATGCTGTAAGTCCGTAACAGATGGGTAAATAAATGACAATTTCTAGCAATAGACCTGGTCTTTATGGAGAAGATCAGTTGCTAGCTGGTACATTGGCATATCATAATCAGTAGCATCATCATACTCCTCAGATTGTAACCAATAAACAACTCTGTACACCTTGTTTTTCCTCAACTTTTCAATTTTGGCATTGTAAACTACATGTTTTTGCTCTTCAAACCACGCATGGCGCCTTTCTACCCACTACTTTCCCCATTAAGAATGTCCTGTAGATTCCATTTCTGGGGGGGGGGGGGGGGGGGTAGACACTATAAGCCCCCCATGAGAAATTTTATTTAACTCTGAAATTGAGGATAGACAAAAGCTGGAGTAACTCAGCAGGACAGGCAGCACTGCGACTCTGGAGAGAAGACCTTTCTTCAGACTGAACTGAACTCTCGTCAGTGAGAGTACTTGTGATTGTCTGAAGAAGGGTCTCGACCAGAAACGCAACCCTCTCCCCAGAGCCCCTGCCCGTCCCGCTGAGCCACCACGGACAGGAAGTTGAAGGTAGACACAGGGGGGTCCACCTTCAACTTCAGAGCCAAACAAAAAACACAGTGCTGGATGAACTCAGCGGGCAAGGCAGCACCCGTGGAGGGAACATATCACTAATCAGGATCCGCCACCACGGGACAGGACCTCCCCCCCCCCCCCCCCCCCCCCCCCCCCCCCCCCCAACAGACAGGCACCGCAGATGCAGCTGTCACCGCAAAACGTCCAAGAAGGAACTGCAGATGCTGGAAAATCGAAGGTAGACAAAAATTCTGGAGAAAGTCAGCGGGTGAGGCTGCATCTATGGAGCGAAGGAAATAGCCAACGTTTCGGGCCAGGTCTGAAAAAGGGTTTTGACCCAAAACGAAGGTAATAGGCAACGTTTCGGGTCGAAACCCTTCTTCAGACCCGACCCGAAATGTTGCCCATTTCCTTCGCTCCATAGGTGTTGCCTCACCCGCTGACTTTCTCCAGCATTTTTGTCTACCGCAAAACGTCAATGATTCTGGGAATGCCGAGAGAGCTAGAGAGAGACGAGATGGGGAGCGGGTGAGAGAGAGCGCGTGAGAGAGAGAGGGAGGGAGAGAGCGAAAGACAGAGAGACACAACGTGGGTCGGTAGGTAAATTGAATGACTAACCTGCTACACACCAAGAAGCTCACCAAGAAGAAGCATTCAATCATGATGGTGAGTTTTAAGAAATTCTCGATGTGTCATCAATGCATCGATCTACATTCCTCAGTAAATGTAATTGTGTTTTGAACAAGTATTAATGGTGCCGCGTGAACTGTATTCAAAGGAACGGAGCATTATTAATACTTGTTCAAAACTCAATTACATTTACTGAGGAATGTGGATCGATGCATTGATGGCACATTGTATAACTACTTGTTAACTACTGGCTGTTAACAAGTGCTACAGTAGTAGTTAACAAATCGTTTGTGTCTGGTGGCCGTGCAGCGGTTGTTATCCATGTTCATTTTGTAAAAAAATCCTTATGGCAATTAAAAAAAAAAATCTTTATTTAACAAAGCGAATTTGTATTTCCGTACAAAATACGGAAAATGAACGCGGGACCCCCCCTTTGGCGCGGGGCCCAATTGGGAGAAATCAGTCCATTCAGCTTAAGGCTGGCTCTGGCTCCATAGATTTAGGTTAATCAATGTGCCGTCAAAGATTCAGGTAAAATACTCCATGAATTCTACCTGATGTTCCAGCCAATATTTAGCCCATGGTCATGAACACATTGGACTTTGGCACTCATGCATAGTTTAAGAATTTCCAAGATTATAACTTGAATCGTAGTTAATTTGTTCTAACGATTTTAGGACATGCAATGTAAATGCATGTCTTTAGTCTGAAGACGGGTCCTGACCCAAGATATCACCTATTCATGTTCTCCAGAGGTGCTGTCTGACCCACTGAATTACTCCAGCACTTTGTGTCTTTTTTTGTAAACCAGTATTTGCAGTTCATTGTGCTCACGTCTTTAAATAATGGTGTAATGTGCATCTGAAAAACACGGCAAAGGTCTGGGCGGATAATTGAAGATATTAATTAAAAAAATAAAATTAGAACATTTGTTCTATGTTCAAGACCGTGCAGGGAAATGTGTAGTTTAAATTGGCATTATGTGCGGCACTGACATGATGGGTTGATGGACCTGTTCTATGCTATTCTATGTCCTATAAATTGATCTTTCCAAAATGTCAAGATTGAAATTATGTGTTTATGATGTTAATACTTTCATTCTCACAAAATAACCCAACACAGGGAGTTATGCCAATAAGGTAACCATGACATTAAACTTGAAGCAGTCTGAAAAATAAACCTATTAGTTCTTTCTCTCCTATCTATCTTAAAATACTTTTTTTTTCCCTTAGATTAACTTCCTGACCATATTTGGAAACATTTTAATGAGCTTATTAAATGTTTACATTTTATAAGTTCAGGTAAAGTTTTCAATAGCTTAAATTAAAATAGTTGCAATAGTGGTGATCATTTCTGTTAATAATCATTTATAAATAATTCTAGAATCATTACAAAAATCTATTCTAATACAGCCTACATACATGAATTTCACTGGTTGATTGGAATCCGAACATGAGAAATTGAACAGAATTTGAGACATACCTTGCTACGTATGTCGTGAGAATAAAAATATTACAGCTTTGGTAATATGTATCAAAGCAAAATTATGTATTTTTAAAAATGAAGGAAAGATTTGTGGTAAATTTATAGCTGTTAGAAAAGGAAAATACTGTACAAAATATGATAATCAGATAACATCCATTTTATAGCCATTATTCAGGATAAAGCCAAAAGACCATATTGGATCTTTCATCCATATAGAAACAATATATATTGTGCATTAACCTTTCACTCATTTTTACACAATATTGAAACTTCATTGCATTATTTTTGAAACCAGTTGTTACTGTCATTGCTTCCTCTATGTGCCCTACTTCTTTCAATGAAATATTGCCAAACATTTCATTCTAAATTGTTTATGACTGTTAAAATGTTGTAACTGAATATATGAAAGAAAGAAATTGATTCAGTCACTTTTAAAATCCCATTTTCTTGATCTACACTAACAGTCATTTGACTCATTCATTGCCTCAGGCCAGAAGCAAGAAAAAGGATTTGTACTTGACAGGGTCTTATTGCTGAGGCTAGAGTAGTCTGCAAGGCCATACACAAAGTATTTTTCATGTAATTAGCTGTAAGGGACTGTTTTACTCATTCTGCCATTTTTCAAGTGTGCAATCCATTTAATTGAAATGTGTAAGGTCATATAATAAGGGCCACTTTTCTTCGTGTTGCTTCATTAATCAGTTCAGTGATCCTTGGCATGGTTTGACCATTTCAGTCAGCATCTGATTTCCTGCCTTTGCTGCTGACTGCATAAACCAGTTTTGCCTTTTGGTAAAGCTTTCTTGGAACAATACATCAAGATTCTTCCAAAGTAACACAAAAATGATGTAAGGTCCGATTCAGTAGCAACCTAATAACAAAATGCCACTACCTGTACAGATTATTTTCGAAGTGTGCAACTAATCAGCCTTAGGCCTGTTTGCAGTTTGAATGGTATCACTGAAAGTCGATCCCAAGAGAGATCATTAGTACTGCATCACAGGACTCTTTAATTTGTTCATGTGCATCAGGATTCTGATGAATGCTGTGCACGTAACGGAAATCGTTGCTCGAGTCCCTCACAGCAGTCTTTTGTAACCATTAGTTTGTCTGACACTTAGTATCTCCTGTGCAGAATGCTTAGAGTTCCTTCCATATAATATTAAGTGTGCTTTTAATTTTCCAAATCAATATTTTATATATTGTCTGAAATGCAAAATAAAAACATAGTGAAAGTGATTAAATTATATAGGAAAACATTGCAATCTTTGACAGTTTCAGACATTGGCTTGTCAACCAGGATAACACATTAAACTGAATCCTAATCTTTCTTGACATTCGCACATGGACTTCCCCCAGGGGGCGAGTTTGTCATTCTTGATCAGATTATGGAAGTGAAGTTGTGTGGGAACAATCCAGGATGAAGTGAATTTGTGTTTTCTGGTTAGTCAGCAAGGAAATGTGCTTTGTATCTTCCCGTATATACCTAACTGTGCATTCAATTTAGCACCCCCACTGTGCTCCATATAACTACATCGTTTTTCATATATACTGCAACATTTATATTTTTGCAGGAAAGCTTGAACAAACTTCCCAGTGTCTATGGTATCACAATTAGCACAAGAAAACAAAAATTGTGCACCAACCTGCAACAAACAACCCATACACCGAAACAAACATCCTTGCATATGGTCAGAGACTTTCAGTAGTGGACAAGTTCACACACCTTGGTAGACTCTCTCAAGATCAGTCAACAAAGATGATGAAGTCAAGATAGCAAAAACCAGCTCTGCGTTTGGAAGACTGAGAAGTAGTCAGCACGCAACAAAAGCTTTTCAATGAATCATGGTGCACGTGACAATAAACTAAACTAAGTAAAATGTGGGAATGAGGAGGAATCAGCATAAAGACCAAGCTGAAAATGTATAATTCACACCTACCTTACTCTATGCCTGTGAGACCATGGACAGTGTACAGCTGACTTGCCAGACAACTTAACCAGTTCCACATGACCTGTCTGCACAGAATACTTCACATCAAGCAGCAAGACATATTCCAGACACAACATCTACATACTGTTGAAACAATCACAGATTAGGCAGGCAGGATATGTTAGAGGAATGTCTAATGACAGAATCATAAAACAACTACTTTACGGAGTGCTGATTGAGGGCAATCCAGCAAGTGGTGGACAGAAAAAGAGATACAAAGATTCTCTTAGAACGACACTGGAGAATTTCAACTTTGACACCTTCACTGAATACGACAAGCTTTGGATCATCCTGGTTGGTGAATCCACAGGAAAAGTGAAGCTCACTCATCTGAGGAAGCAAGAATGGAAAGAAAAAAGAGAAAAGAGAATCACAAAAATCAAAAACCACTGATGTTGCCGCATGTCTACACCTTTGCCACCTGTGTGGAAGGAACATTCATGCCCAGATTGGTCCATCAACCATCTCCATACACATCACTACACTATAGTCCAAATGTTGAACAACAACATTTATGTTGAATGAATTATGTTTTATATTCCTTTACATTTATACATAACTAAAACTCTAATCTTGTTATCTTCTGGTTTGCGTTGTTTTTAAATTTGCGCAAAAATGGTACGCGATTGGACTACGATTTTTCATCGTTCCAGATACAACATCTACATACACACTGTTGTCCTGTGCTGCAAATGCACCAAGTTTTGTTCCAATCGGTGGTATGTTTTTAAGGTTTAAAAATGTCTCCTCTTCTGTCTTTCACGGCTGGGACGGCGCAGGGTAATTCCTCTGTAAGTATCTACTTTGGTGTCCCGCTACTTTGATGTTGTATATAAGGAAAATCTGTAATTCTATCCCATTTCTACTTTTTCTATAATGTTAATGAACATAATCCTCATAAATAAAGATGAAATCGTCAATGAATAAAGTGTTATTTTTTAATTTTTTTTGCGATGTTCAAAATCGCATGTCCTGATGGTTACTTGTAAACATTCGTCGGCATACTTATTTAATGGGGGATCTATCTGAAATGAAAATACTGTTAACTAGAAGGTATTAATGATTAAAATATTTATCACCCTTAAAAATATTCCTCTATTCTTGATAAAATTCTAAATCTTACAATTTTTTTCAAAAATGTCTTGTCCTCACGATTGGAGTCATTTACCGTCAGTCACCTGTGTTGAGCAATCCCTCATGGATTTAAATGGCATAGGCACCATGCTGATCTAAAGGCTTGGGCCACCATACCTATCACGGCCACCTCCATAACTTAACCCCCCCCCCCCATCTCCAGCTTATATTTTCTTCCCTAATGCTAATGCTAACCCTAACCGTCACTTACCCCCGATCTCCCGGACTCCAGCTCCATCTCAAGCTCCAGCTGGACACAAAGGTCTGTTGCAGCCGTCGCCTTTTCCCATGACCCGATGTCCCTCTCCACGCCCGGACATCTATTGGTGGCCAGTGGGGGCTGGGGCTTTCTGGAGTGCTAGTATGGGTACTGTGGGCTGAAGGGACTGGTTAGTATGGACATTGTGGGCCAAATGGATTCTTGGGGTGGCAGCTCAGTCACTCAAGCCTGATGTGCTGGCAGCTCACTAACGGCTGGTGGGCTAGCAGTTGACTCTCGGCTATTCCTTGAAATTCCATTTCAAGCAGGGTGCAAGGCAACCAGATTCAAATGCAGTTTCCAACCATTTCAAGCAGGGTCCAAGGCCACCAAATTCAAGTGCAGTTTCATGCCATTTCAAGCAGGGTGCAAGGCCACCAAATTCAAATGCAGTTTCATGCCATTTCAAGCAAGGTGCAAGGCCACTAAATTCAAGTGCAGTTTCATGCCACTTCAAGCAGGGTGCAAGGCCACCAAATTCAAGTGCAATTTCATGTCAATTCATGCAGGGTGCAAGGCCACCAAATGCTAGTGCTGTTTCATGCCATTTCAAGCAGGGTGCAAAGCCACAAAATTCAAGTTCAGTTTCATACCACTTCAAGCAGGGTGCAAAACAACCAAATTGAAGTGCAGTTTCATACCATTTCAAGCAGGGTGCAAGGCCACTACATTCAAATGCAGTTTCATACCATTTCAAGCAGGGTGAACACCATAAAACCACTATAAAACCACACAAAACACAACATAAACGCCACACTCACAGTTCAGTGGACATTCAGTGTGTTCAGTTGATTCACAGCTCAGACAGTCGTGACCTCTCTCTCCCCCATCTTGCAGAGACTAAACCACACCCACACTTACAGGTTTTATAATCCCTCGTCCTCCAACTGGAAGGGGCATGACCTTCATGGCGTGATTGGCAGGAGAGAGATTCTCAACATTTTTTTAAACACTAATAACACTTTTATTTTTCATTGATGGGAAGAATCCTCTGCACCTGATGAGTGGCGAGGAACTGAGTAAGATGGCCAAAAATCACAGCCATAAATGGTAGCATTTTATCTAAAATCAATATTCAGTGCAAACAGGAAGTTGTCAAGTTTCCACCAACAACAGCCATTTGTTTTTGCCAAAGCAGTTACCACCACCAACACCAGCCATTTTTTTTTATAGTGCAGCCTTTCAAAGCAGTTACCACCACCAACAACAGCCATTTTTTTGCAGTGCAGCCTTTCAAAGCAGTTACCACCACTAACACCAGCCATTTTTTTTTGCAGTGCAGCATTTCAAAGCAACCATATTTTAATTTTCAAACCACATTAAGGGCACTCAGTTGAGTAGACATGTGTTCAGTGTTATTCAGAGCTCAGAGAGACATGACCCTCTCGCTTCCTCCATCTTGCAGAGACTGAGTGAGGCACACCACTTCCGGGTTTTATAGTCCCTCCCCCCTCCCACCAGCAGGGGCAGCAGAGAGAATGGCGAAATTAAAAAAACATTAATATCTCTGATTTTTCAGCGATGGGAAAAATCCTCTGGTCCGGTCCACCGGAGGGGGGCTCTGAACGAGGTGGCTAAAAATGACAGCCGTAAGTGACGTAAGTACACATATATACAGGGCTGCCAATTCTCATGCATTGAGCATTAGAATCACGCATTTCGACAAATTCTCACGCTCTCACGCCGATCACAAATTTCTCACACTCTGTCGTGAGAAATTCTGTGATCAATGAAAATTTCAAAACTCATCAACTGCATGGGCCGCGGGTGTTGGAGAGCCGGGGCTGAGGGAGGAATGGAAGCAGAACCAACGGCGGGGACAGATGTGGATGGGGAGCCGGGGCTGGCGAGTGTTTGCTGGGCTGCAGCTCCGGCCATGGAGCAGCCTCAGTGCAACAGTCCCAGGTCGTCAGAGGCGTTGGATGCATTGCGCCGCTGCCGTGAAAGTCTCTGCGCCAAATTTGTCCTGTTTACCGGCATGGACCAGGCTGCATCTTGGTGCATCCTGGAGGACAACCAGGGGTTGCTGGAGGTAAGTACCAAGCACTGGGTAGAAGCGGTGGGAGATAGTGGCCTTCAAATAGGGGTGGTTGGCGAAAGCATCCTGCTTACCTGCTAGATTTACACTTACTGTGACTGCAGGAAAAATGTTCCCAATGTTGGGGGAGATCAGAACCAGGGATCACAGTTTAAGAATAAAGGGTAGGATAGTTAGGACTGAGATGAGGTCACACTTTCTTCACGTAGAGAGTTGTGAATCTGTGGAATTCTCTGCCACAGAAGGCAGTGGAGGCCAATTCACAGGATGTTTTCAAGAGAGAGTTACATTTAACTCTTGGGGCTAGCGAAATCAAGGGATATAGGGAAGAAACAGGAAAGAAGTACTGATTTTAGATGAACAGTCATCTAGAGCTGCTGTAGATTTGGAAGTAACAGCAGGAGAAGATTAGCCAGAGATAAGACTGATTGGCTCTAGCCCAAGTGGGAGGAGAGAAGTGAGTCAGTGCAGGGAAAACAGTTGAAAACTGAGGAATGGTTTGTAAATTGGTAAATTAGGCAATTTATCAGTCAATTTATCAGCACGACTGCTCTTGGGGATTGGCAATGAGGAGCGGCCTTGTGAGGGAAGTGCCCTGTGAGTAAAGTGTGAGTCTTTGGCGAGGAAGCTTCGGCGAGGAGACTAGGGGCAATACGCTTGAGAGGGAGAGACGAAAGAAGGAGATGTCAGGCAAGCTGATTCAGTGCGATGCTTGCAGTATGTGGGAGGTCAAGGACACTGCTGGTGCCTCTGGCTGCTACAAATGTGACAAGTGCATCCAGGTAGAGCTCCTGAAGGACTGTGTTGGGGAACTGGAGAAGCAAGTGGATGACCTCAGGTTCGTCCGAGAAACGGAGTCGTTCCTCGACAAGTCCTACAGTAAGATTGTTACACCTAAGGTACTGGCAGAGAGAAGGTGGGAGACAGTGAGAATGGGAGGGAAGCATGGAATGCCAACGTCCCCTGGGTGTTGTACATCTTGTGAACCGGTTCACCCACTTAGAAGCTGTCGGGACAGAAGACGTTTATACACTGAGCGGCGGACTGGCTTGCGATGCGAATAGGGCTGTTGAGCCAAAACCAAAAAGGCCTAAGTCAGGCAATGCTATTGTAGTGGGAGACTCCATTGTGAGAGGTATGGACAGGGGTTTCTGCGGCAACAGACGGGATTCGAGGAAGGTGTGCTGCCTTCCTGGTGCCAGGATCCAGGATGTCACGGACAAAGTGGAGAAAATCCTCAAGGGCGAAGGTGAACAGCCGGAAGTGGTAGTGCATGTCGGCACAAACGATGTCGGAAAGAAAGGGATGAATATTCTGCAGCGTGACTTTAGAGAGCTCGGAAAAATGCTGACAAGCAGGACCTCCAGGGTTGTTATCCCCGGTTTGCTTCCAGTTCCTCGTGCTGGCGAGAGCAGGGACAGGGAGATACAGGACCTGAATGTGTTGGCTGAGGAACTGGTGCACGGGGCAGGGATTTAGATTCTTAGATCACTGGGATCTGTTTTGGGGTAAGGGGGAACTGTACAAAAGGGACAGATTGCATCTTAACAGGTGGGGGACCAGCATTCTGGCAGGCAGGTTTGCCACTGCTACACGAGTGGTTTTAAACTGAATAAGGGGGGTGGTGTGTCGAATGGGATAGTTGAGGATGGAGTTAAAGGGAAAGGGTTTCTTAAATGTGTGAGTGTAGAGACAGAGGGGTGTAAAATGAAGGTAGAAGCAATAGGTAGCAAGGTGAAATGTGGCAGGCAGACAAATCCAGGGCAAAAATCAAAAAGGGCCACTTTTCAACATAATAGTATAAGGGATAAGAGTGTTGTAAAAACAAGCCTGAAGGCTTTGTGTCTCAATGCAAGGAGCATTCGTAATAAGGTGGATGAGTTGAATGTGCAGATAGCTATTAATGACTATGATATAGTTGGGATTACGGAGACATGGCTCCAGGGTGACCAAGGCTGGGAGCTGAACATCCAGGAATATTCAGGAGGGATAGACAGAAAGGGAAAGAAGGTGGGGTAGCGTTGCTGGTTAGAGAGCAGATTAACGCAATAGAAAGGAAGGACATTAGCTTAGAGGATGTGGAATCGATATGGGTAGAGCTGCGAAACACTAAGGGGCAGAAAACTCTAGTGGCAGTTGTGTACAGGCTACCTAACAGTAGTAGTGGAGTTGTGGATGGCATCAAACAGGAAATTAGAAATGCGTGCAACAAAGGTAAAACGTTTATAATGGGTGACTTCAATCTACATATAGATTGGGTGAATCAAATTGGCAAGGGTGCTGAAGAAGAGGATTTCTTGGAATGTATGCGGGATAGGTTTCTAAACCAACATGTAGAGGAACCAATGAGAGAGCAGGCTATTCTAGATTGGGTATTGAGTAATGAGGAAGGGTTAGTTAACAGTCTTGTTGTGCGTTGCCCCTTGGGCAAGAGTGACCATAATATGGTTGAATTCTCCATTAGGATGGAGCGTGATATTGTTGTCAGAAACAAGGGTCCTGAACTTAAAGAAAGGTAACTTTGAGGGTATGAGACGTGAATTGGCCAAGATAGACTGGCAATTGATTCTTAATGGGTTGATAGTGGATATGCAATGGAAGGCATTTAAAGACTGCATGGATGAACTATAACAATTGTTCATCCCAGTTTGGCAAAAAAATAAATCAGGGAAGGTAGTGCTTCCGAGGATAACAAGGGAAATCAGGGATAGTATCAAAACAAAAGATGAAGCGTACAAATTAGCCAGAAAAAGCAGCCTACCAGAGGACTGGGAGAAATTCGGAGTCCAGCAGAGGAGGACAAAGGGCTTAATTAGGAAAGGAAAATAGATTATGAAAGAAAACTGTCAGGGAACATAAAAACTGACTGCAAAAACTTTTATAGATTTGTGAAGAGAAAAAGATTAGTTAAAACAAATGTAGGTCGCTTGCAATCAGAAACGGGTGAATTGATCATGGGGAACAAGGACATGGCAGACCAATTGAATAACTACTTTGGTTCTGTCTTCAATAAGGAAGACATAAATAATCTGCCGGAAATAGCAGGGGACCGGGGGTCAAAAGAGAAGGAGGAACTGGGTGAAATCCAGGTTTGCCGGGAAGTGGTGTTGGGTAAATTGAATGGATTAAAGGCCGATAAATCCCCAGGGCCAGATAGGCTGCATCTCAGAGTACTTAAGGAAGTAGTCCCAGAAATAGTGGATGCATTAGTGATAATTTTTCAAAACTCTTTAGATTCTGGAGCAGTTCCAGAGGATTGGAGGGTAGCTAATGTAACCCCACTTTTTAAAAAGAGAGGGAGAGAGAAAACGGGGAATTACAGACCAGTTAGTCTAATGTCGGTATTGGGGAAACTGCTAGAATCAGTTATTAAAGATGGGATAGCAGCACATTTGGAAAGTGGTGAAATCATTGGACAAAGTCAGCATGGATTTATGAAAGGTAAATCATGTCTGACGAATTTTATAGAATTTTTCGAGGATGTAACTAGTAGAGTGGATAACCAGTGGATGTGTTATATCTGGACTTTCAGAAGGCATTCGACAAGGTCCCACATAAGAGATTAGTATACAAACTTAAAGCACACGGTATTGGGGGTTCAGTATTGATGTGGATAGAGAACTGGCTGGCATACAGGAAGCAAAGAGTAGGAGTAAACGGGTCCTTTTCAGAATTTCAGGCAGTGACTAGTGGGGTACCGCAAGGCTCAGTGCTGGGACCCCAGCCATTTACGATATATATTAATGATTTGGACGAGGGAATTGAATGCAACATCTCCAAGTTTGTGGATGACACGAAGCTGGGGGACAGTGTTAGCTGTGAGGATGATGCTAGGAGGCTGTAAGTTGACTTGGATAGGCTGGGTGAGTGGGCAAATGCATGGCAGATGCAGTATAATGTGGATAAATGTGAGGTTATCCACTTTGGTGGCAAAAACAGGAAAGTAGACTATTATCTGAATGGTGGCCGATTAGGAAAGGGGGAGATGCAACGAGACCCGGGTGTCATGGTACACCAGTCATTAAAAGTAGGCATGCAGGTGCAGCAGGCAGTGAAGAAGGCGAATGGCTTGTTAGCGTTCATAGCAAAAGGATTTGAGTATAGGAGCTGGGAGGTTCTACTGCAGTTGTACAGGGTCTTGGTGAGACCACACCTGGAGTATTGCGTACAGTTTTGGTCTCCTAATCTGAGGAAAGACATTCTTGCCATAGAGTGAGTACAGAGAAGGTTCACCAGACTGATTCCTGGGATGTCAGGATTTTCATATGAAGAAAGACTGGATAGACTCGGCTTGTACTCGCTAGAATTTAGAAGATTGAGGGGGGGATCTTGTAGAAACTTACAAAATTCTTAAGGGGTTGGACAGGCAAGATGCAGGAAGATTGTTTCCGATGTTGGGGAAGTCCAGAACAAGGGGTCACAGTTTAAGGATAAGAGGGAAATCTTTTAGGACCGAGATGAGGAAAACATTTTTCACACAGAGTGTTGAATCTCTGGAATTCTCTGCCACAGAAGGTAGTCGAGACCAGTTCATTGGCTATATTTAGAGGGAGGAATGAGAGAAGGTATGCAACTGGAGTCCGGGTCAGGTGTAGTACCAGGTGTGCTGTGAGACCCAGGTTGGTCAACATGGGCCAAGTGTTTAATTATAATCTGATTTCCATACATGAATATGCTAAGATCATTCATGTGCTGCACCTGTTGATTAGAGCCTGGCTCTACTGTGGAATGCAATTAGGAATGTAATTTAGCCTAACCTTATTCACAGCTAATCTAATTTAAAGCATAAATATTGCATTCAAGTGTAAGTTAAAAGACTCGCTACAGTATGCACCAGATTGCACAATTTCAACCTGAAAAATGCAAAAGCTCCATAACAATGGGAGGAGACAAAGGGGGGATTAGGAGACCCCCTCCCCACATGATCTCCACCCCACACCCCCTTGGTCGCTGCGCTCCCTCGGGCTTGGTCTCTCGCAATTTCTCACTCTCAACTATCACCCAATGTTGGCAGCCCTGCTTCAGTGATCTTTCTAACTTAGGACTCTCTCCTCCATAATCACATTCAATGATCCGAGGTGAAATCTCGTCACCACTGCCTGCCACTCTGATGTTTGCCTGATATTGTTGTTATCCTCAATGAATCTCCAAATCTTAGCAGTAGCAGGCCTTTGTCACTTCTGTTGTAATAGTGTGCCTGCCTCTTTATGATTGTCTTCAGTTGGCCACCTTTCTGGATCTCTGCCCAATAGCCATGGTTGGTTTTAGATATCATCGGCATGTACACACATTTCTGCAGCAGATGACTTGTCATCCCTTGTTAGGGTATATTATTGAGGCGAGGAAGGTCAAATAGGGGTATGGCTATCATGATATCAAATTCACCTTCATAGTATTCCTTCCCTAATCATTTGTGAAAAGTCAGACAATGAAGTCCAGGATTACATTACCAGTTCTCAGAGACTTTAAGAAGTGATCTGCAGTCCAATGACTAGCATTGTTCCGCAATGGTGGCTGCTGGGTCTCCTGCAATTCCCATTGTATATTGATTTGGATGATAGGCTTTGTGGCCAAATTTGTGGATGATGCGAAGATAGATGGAGGGCCAGGTAGTGTAGAGAAAGCACGGACTCTGCAGAGGACTTGGACATGTTGGGAGAGTGGGCTAATTGGCAGTTGGAATACATTGTAACAAAGTATGGAGTCGTGTATTTTGGTAGTAGAAATAAATGCAATGATATTTAGATTATTATTTAAATGGGGAGAGGATTCAGAAATCGGAGGTGCAAAGGGATGGGAGTGCTGATTGCAAGATTCCCAAAAGGTTAATTTGCAAGTTGAATCGGTTGTAAGGAAGGCAAATGCAATGTTAGCATTTATTTCAAGAGGAGTGGAGTATGAAAACAGGGATGTAATTCTAACTGGTCAGATTGCTTTTGGAGTATGTGAGCTTTTTGACCCTATATCTGAGGAAGGATGTGTTGGTGATGGAGAGGGTCCAGGGGAGGTGTTTGAGAATGATCCAGGGGATGATTGGGTTAAGGGTGTCAAGGATCATGGGAGAAGGCAGGAGCGTTGGGTTGAGAGGGAAAGATAGATCGGCCTTGATAGAATGGTAAAGTAGACTCAATGGGCCAAATGGCCAATTTCTTCTCCTATGTAGTTATGAACTGTAGTCTATAATCTATAATTAGTATCTTAGAAATGTCATCTGCAGTAAACTATCTTTTGAGCTCATGCTTGACTGCTGAATATTTGAAAAATATTAAACTATCAACCAGATACATTTTCTCATCCAGTTGTAACAAGTCTAATCCAATTTTGATCTGAGGAAAGACATTCTTGCCATAGAGGGAGCACAGAGATGGTTCACCAGACTGATTCCTGGGATGTCAGGACTTTCATATGAAGAAAGACTGGATAGACTCGGCTTGTACTCACTAGAATTTAGAGGATTTAGAGTCTGTTAGTGACATAGTTCTTTTGATTAATTCTTTTTGACAGATCTGCAGATCTTGCATTTCTGCTCTTTGGCCCTGATTTCCTCATTCTCTCATCTGGGGATGCTTTCTCATTTTCTATAGAGGAAAACAATCATTACGGCTTGTACATTCTAGCGAGTACAAGCCGAGTCTATCCAGTCTTTCTTCATATGAAAGTCTTGCCATCCCAGGAATCAGTCTGGTGAACTTTCTCTGTACTCCCACTATGGCAAGAATGTATTTCCGTCTCCGTCATGCCGTCTCTCTTTGTGTTCTGACTGAATCATTTGTTTTAGAAGTTACATCGGGTGCCAGGATAACAGCCTCCTCTTGAACATCAAAAAAACGAAGGAGCTGATCATGGACTTTAGGAGGGCACATCAACCGAGGACGTACACTCGATTGAGGATAAATGAGGATCCTGTGGATAGGGTGAACTGTTTTACATATCTGGGAGTCCACATCTCCGAGGATATGACATGGGCATCACACGCCTCGGCACTCGTGAGTAAGGCAAGGCAGTGCCTTTACCACCTCAGGCAATTGAGGAAATTCAGAGTGTCTCCGAGGATCCTCCAGTGTTTCTACGCAGCGGCGGTGGAAAGCATCTTGTCCGGGAACATTACCATCTGGTTTGGGAATTGCTCTGCCAAGGACAAGAAGGCTCTGCAGAGAGTAGTGCATTCGGCCGAACGCGCTATGGGAACTTCACTTGCCCCCCTGCAGGAATTATACATCAGGAGGTGCAACTCCAGAGCCAACAATATCATGAGAGACCCCTTCCACCCCTGCAACGGACTGTTCCAGCTGCTACGGTCAGGCAAACGCCTCCGTTGCCATGCGGTGAGAACGGGGAGGTTGAGAAGGAGTTTCTTCCCAGAGGCCATTCGGACTGTAAACGCCTATCTCACCAGGGACTAACTCTACTGAACATTTTTCCTTCCATTATTTATTATGTAAAAGAATATGAGTGGTATGATTGTGTTTATAGTTGTTTGGTTGTTTGTCTTTTGCACAAAAGTCCGCGAGCATTGCCACTTTCATTTCACTGCACATCTCGTATGTATATGTGACAAATAGACTTGACTTGACTTGACTTGACTTGATATCATCTCATGGTAGCTTCCTCAATTCTCTGCATCATAAAGCTGAGGAAATGGAATATATCTCACCATGTTGAGTGTTTCAAGCTCAATATCTTCAACATTCTTTTTGTCCATTAAATAAGATCGGCTAAGTGTGTTAGTTAAATTCATGTCTTTGCCTGAACAGTGCCATTATGGTATTTATTTGTAGGGAGGAACTGCAGATACTGGCTTAAGCCAAAGAGACACAAAAAACTGGAATAACTCAGCGGACAGGCAGCATCCCTGGAGAGAAGAAATGGGTGACATTTCGGGGGTATCTTCATAGGCATTCTCTGCAATATCTTGGTCCTCTCTGGAGGGATTACTGACAATGATTGTGAGTGGTTTATAAACACTGGAATTATATACATTTTCCTTGTAAGTGTATAGGTGAATGTTGCAAGACCCAAAAATCACAGGAAGTACATATATTTCAATTTATGCAGAACCTTTCTTCATGTCCGCCTGAATTCTACTTGTGTGTGTTATCAACTGACTGTTCTTGTAAGATCACGGCTCAAAGATCCTTTCCTGAGGGATGCAGCTGAAATGTCAGCTATTTCTTATGTTCAAAAGATTGCAAAGCAAGACTTGCTATGATTGTCTCCTTAAATCATCTGACCTTTTCTTCATGAGCATCCAAGCTACACCTTCTCGGTCAGCTCCAATATCAGTTGGTGTCGGAATTTAATTTGCAGTCTTGACTTCTGTTGTTTGTAGCTTCAGACAATCTCTAGTGTTCAAGAAGCCAAAGATGATGACCGAGTTAATTTTGAACTCAACATTTACTTGTTCAACTTCAGTTGCTTATTCCTGTATTTACTCATTAGGTCTCACTGTTCTGGTTATGGTCCAACAGCCCCTTTCACTGTTACTGGTTCACGAAATACCAATATCACTATCACTAATGTCAGGCTAATAGGCCTGCCCACAGGTGATTTTGCAGGCGCCAGCTGGCGACTGTCAAGTCACAGCAGGTCGCTGAAAAACCGACGACTGGAATAGTGACTGTCAGAGTGGAACACACACACACATACACACATCGCTTCCTTCACCAGCCAGTTATGCAGGCGGGGGACAGGTCAAGAGGGAGGAATGTTGTCTGAGTGAAATTAACACTGTGCATTTCAGACACACACCACAATGAACAGGAAGGTTGGACCAAGTCAGCATGGATTTATGAAAGGTAAATCATATCTGACATAGAAACATAGAAAATAGGTGCAGGAGTAGGCCATTCGGCCCTTCGAGTCTGCACTGCCATTAAATATGATCATGGCTGATCATCCAACTCAGCATCCTGTACCTGACGAATCTTATAGAATTTTTCGAGGATGTAACTAGTAGAGTGGATAAGGGAGAACCAGTGGATGTGTGATATCTGGACTTTCAGAAGGCTTTTGACAAGGTCCCACATAAGAGATTAGTATACAAACTTAAAGCACACGGTATTGGGGGTTCAGTATTAATGTGGATAGAGAACTGGCTGGCAGACAGGAAGCAAAGAGTAGGAGTAAACTGGTCCTTTTCACAATGGCAGGCAGTGACTAGTGGGGTACCGCAAGGCTCAGTGCTGGGACCCCATCTATTTACAATATATATTAATGATTTGGACGAGGGAATTGAATGCAACATCTCCAAGTTTGCGGATGACACGAAGCTGGGGGGCAGTGTTAGCTGTGAGGAGGATGCTAGGAGGCTGCAAGATGACCTGGATAGGCTGGGTGAGTGGGCAAATGTAAGGCAGATGCAGTATAATGTGGATAAATGTGAGGTTATCCACTTTGGTGGCAAAAACAGGAAAGTAGACTATTATCTGAATGGTGGCCGATTAGGAAAAGGGGAGATGCAATGAGACCTAGGTGTCATGGTACACCAGTCATTGAAAGTAGCATGCAGGTGCAGCAGGCAGTGAAGAAAGCGAATGGTATGTTAGCTTTCATAGCAAAAAGGTTTGAGTATAGGAGCAGGGAGGTTCTACTGCAGTTGTACAGGGTCTTGATGAGACCACTCCTGGAGTATTGCGTACAGGTTTGGTCTCCTAATCTGAGGAAAGACATTCTTGCCATAGAGGAAGTACAGAGATGGTTCACCAGACTGATTCCTGGGATGTCAGGACTTTCATATGAAGAAAGACTGGATAGACTCGGCTTGTACTCGCTAGAATTTAGAGGATTGAGGGGGGATCTGATAGAAACATACAAAGTTCTTAAGGGATTGGACAGGCTAGATGTAGGAAGATTGTCCCCGATGTTGGGGAAGTCCAGAACAAGGGGTCACAGTTTAAGGATAAGGGGGAAATCTTTTAGGACTGAGATGAGAAAAACATTTTTCACACAGAGAGTGGTGAATCTCTAGAATTCTCTGCCACAGAAGTTAGTTGAGGCCAGTTCATTGGCTATATTTAAGAGGGAGTTAGATGTGGCCCTTGTGGCAAAAGGGATCAGGGGGTATGGAGAGAAGGCAGGTACAGGATACTGAGTTGGATGATCAGCCATGATCACATTGAATGGCGGCAGGCTTGAAGGGCCGAATGGCCTACTCCTGCACCTATTTTCTACGTTTCTATGTTGATACAAACACACACCACGATGAACAGGAAGGTTAGCTCTGTACTTTAAAAGAGTGGGGGAGAAGGGGGAGACGGAGTGGAGAGGAGGAGTGGAGACAACTTTTAAGAGGCCAGAGATACACGGCTGTGAAGTTCGGCAGATGTTAACATTCCGATCAGTTATCCTTGGTTCTGAAAACTACTGTTTATGTTTTTTTTTCCCAATGAGCCAATGAAATTCACTGGTCAGCACTGGCGACAATCTATGACAACCTATGACAACTTACGATCTCTTTGCAACCCACTACCACTGCACTTACGTCACGAAAATTCTCACTACTCTCCATGGCGTCAAAATTCTGGTCGTCGCTAATTTTTCAACGTTCAACATTAGGTCATCATAGTGGGACAGGCCTTTAAGTCTGCTTGGTCGGCATGGATTATGTGGTATTGAGGTCTGTATTGGGTCCACTGTTGTTTGTCATGTACATCAATGATCTGGATCATGGTGTGGTAAATTGGATTAGTAAGTATGCAGATGATACTAACATAGGTAGTCTTGTGGATAATGAAGTAGATTTTCAAAGTATACAGAGATATTTAGGCCATTTGGAAGAGTGGGCTGAAAGATGGCAGATGGAGTTTAATGCTGATAAGTGTGCTATATCTTGGCAGGACAAATCAAAATAGGACGTGCATGGTAAATGGTAGTGAATTGAGGAATGCAGTTGAACAGAGTGATCTAGGAATAACTGTGCATAGTTCCCTGAAGGTGGAATCTCATGTAGATAGGGTGGTAAAGAAAGCTTTTGGTGTGCAGGCATTTATAAATCAGAGCATTGAGTATAAAGGTTGGGATGTAATGTTAAAATTGTACAAGGCATTGGTGAGGCCAATTCTGGAGTATGGTGTACAATTTTGGTCGCCTAATTATAGGAAGGATGTCAACAAAATGGAGAGAGTACAGAGGAGATTTACTAGAATGTTGCCTGGGTTTCAGCAACTAAGTTACAGAGAAAGGTTGAACAAGTTAGGTCTTTATTCTTTGGAGCGCAGAAGGTTAAGGGGGGACATGATAGAGGTCTTTAAAGTAATGAGAGGGATAGACAGAGTTGACGTGGATAAGCTTTTACCATTGAGAGTAGGGAAGATTCAAACAAGAAGACATGACTTGAGGGACAGAAGTTTAGGGGTAACATGAGGGGGAACTTCTTTACTCAGAGAGTGGTAGCTGTGTGGAATGAGCTTCCAGTGGAAGTGGTGGAGGCAGGTTTGATTTTATCATTTAAAAATAAATTGGATGGGTATATGGACGGGAAAGGAATGGAGGGTTATGGTCTGAGTGCAGGTAGATGGGACTAGGGGAGAATAAGTGTTCGGCACGGACTAGAAGTGCCGAGTTGGCCTGTTTCCGTGCTGTAATTGTTATATGGTTACATGTTGAAAAATTAGCGGCGACCAGAATGAAGCCGCGACTAGTTACGAGAATGTGGGAACTACTCACCACGGTATTGTATAACTAGATAGTCATAGTTATACAATACAGAAACAGGCCCTCCATACCACATAATCCATGCCGACCAAGCAGACTTAAAGGCCTGTCCCACTATGATGAGCAAATTTGCGAGTTTAGACGAGTTTGCGCTCGCCACAAACTTGCAGCATGGTCCACACGTGGTCCTAGGAGGGCACTGTAATGCCCCGTCCCACTTGGGAAACCTGAACGGAAACCTCTGGAGACTTTGTGCACCACCCAAGGTTTCCAGATTCAGATTCAACTTTATTGTCATTGTCAGTGTACAGTACAGAGACAACGGAATGCAGTTTGCATCTCTCTAGAAGAGCGACATAAATATGAGCAATAAATAAAAATCTATTTGCGTGCATGCAGTACAGTGGGAGGAGTGTCCGGGGGGGGTGGTGATTGGCAATCACCGAGGTACAGTCTAGTGTAACAGCTGCAAGGAAGAAGCTGGTCCGGCAACGGAGAGACCTGTAGCGCCTCCGTGCGGTTCCCGGAGGTTTTTGTCAGTCTCCCTACCTGCTTCCACTACCTGCAACCACCTGCAACCTCCGGGAACCGCACGGAAACCTTGGGTGGGGCGCAAAGTCTTCAGAGGTTTCCATTCAGGTTTCCTAAGTGGGACAGGGGCATTAGGTCTTTATTCTTTGCAGCGCAGAAGGTTAAGAGGGGACTTGATAAAGGTCTTTAAAATGATGAGAGGGATAGACAGAGTTGATGTGGCCAAGCTTTTCCCTTTGAGAATAGGGATGATTCAAACAAGTGGACATGACTTCAGAATTAAGGGACAGAAGTTTAGGGGTAACATGAGGGGGAACATCTTTACTCGGAGAGTGGTAGTGGTGTGGAACAAGCTTCCAGTGGAAGTGGTGGAGGCAGGTTCGTTGGTATAATTTAAAAATAAATTGGATAGGCATATGGATGAGAATGGAATGGAGGGTTATATGGATTGTTATATGGTTTATATGGTTATTACTCTCCTTCCTGCTCGAGAGAAGTTCCCGCATACTCGCAGCCTCAGTTTGGTCGAGGAAAAATTTTCAATATGCTGAAATATTTTCCACGAGTAAAAATTTGGTTGGCATGGTTCTTTTGAACTCGTAGAGCAGTGGTAGTGGGGTTGCCATTTAGTTATAGGTAGTCGAGGTAGCTGTAGCAAATCTCCTTTGCTGACCGGGCATTTTAATTGGCTCATTGGGGGAAAAAAAACATAAGCACGAGTGAAAACGTAAGCTCCAAGGAAAACCGACCGGTAATGTTAAATGCCTGCTATCTATCTATATTACTAAAAGTCTCATCTTGACCATTTCCTGTTGTTCTGTATATAGATTTTAGAAAAACGCTGCCACTTATGGTTGTGATTATCGGCCATCTTACTCAGAGTCCCCCTCTGCTGAGCAGGACGAGGATTTTCCCCATCGATGAAAAATAAAAGAGTTATTAGTGTTTAAAAAATGCTGTGATTCTCTCTCCTGTCAATCACGCCATGAAGGTCACGCCACTCGTGGTGGGAGGGGGGAGGGACTTTAAAACCCAGAAGTGTGGGCGTGGCTCAGTCTCTGCAAGATGGGGGAGGGAGAAGTCATGACCCACTGTCTTTAGTGGACTTGCACCCTGCTTGAATTGGTATGAAATTGCACTTGAATTTGGAGGCCTTGCACCCGGCTTGAAATGGAATTTCAAGGGATAGCCGTGAGTCAACTGCCAGGCCACCAGCCATGAGTGAGTCAGCTGCCAGCACAACAGGCTTGAGTGACTGAGCCGCCAGTCCAAGAATCCATTCGGCCCACAATAACCATACTAGCCCTCCGGAAACCAGTCCCTTCAGCGCACAACACCCATACTAGAGCTGCAGAAAGCCCCCCACTGGCCACCAATATTGGAATTGTTGGAGAGGTGGAATATTGCGTTGGGGGACCATCCCTTCCGTGTGATGCTGGGACCCAATGGGTCCCACTTAGTCTAGTACTGTATTAAAAGTTGTCTGGCTTCTTAAAAGTGTCTCCACTCCTTCTCACCCTTCTTGCCCACATCCACTCCCCCCCCCCCCCCCCCCCCCCCCCCCCCCCCCCCCCCCGCTCTTTTAAAGGACTTGCCCTACACTGTTCCAGCTGTCTTTTAAGTTCCTGTTAATCGGGGGTATTACCTTGTCTTGCCACATGTGAATTTCAGACAGCGCTCCCCCGCATTCCCTGGCCCCCGACTTTGCGATGTGTTTGTGTGTGTGTGTTTGTGTGCTGACGGTCAATCCAGCTCGCGGTTTCATCGCTGACAGTTTATGCACCTAGCAGTTTTTCAGGCGAGTGCCCCCGAGCTTGAAGGTCGAAGACAGTTGCTGAAAAGTCGCGTAAGTGGGACAGGCCCTTTAATGTTTTTATTTGCCTGCATTTGGCCCATAGCCCTCCAAATCCATATGTCTGACCAAATGTATTTTAAAATACGTAATTGCATCTGCTTTTACAGCTTAGTCAGGCAGCTCATTCCAGATATGGACTACCATATCCGAGTGGAAAAAGTTGCCCCTGAGGTCCCTCTTGAATCTCTCCTCTCTCACTTTAATTTTATGACCACTGGATTTTGAATCCTCTCTGCAGAGAAAAAGACTGTTAACATTCAAATGATCCAAGCCCCTCACCTCTTCTGCACCCTTTCCAACCTAATGACACCCTTCCTATAACGGTGACCAGACCTGCATACAGTACTGCAAGTGTGGTTTCACCAATGACGTGCAGTTGCATCATCATATCCAAATGTTTGTACTCGGTACTATTCCCAAATGAAGACAAGCATGCCAAATGCCTTCTTCACCACACAGTTCATATAACATGCCACTTTTAGGGAACCACGCACCTATATTCCCAGATCTCTCTGTTCTGCGATACTCTCCTGGGCTCCAACATTGCATCCACCCTCATCTTGCCCTAGTTTAATATACCAAAGAGCAGCACCTCCCATTTATCAGAATTAAATTCTATTTGCCTTTTCTTAGTGCACATTGTGTACCTTGTGTGTTGTGACTGTCGGCAGACCAATTTCCCTCCGGGGATGAATAATGTTTCATCGTATCGTATCCTCAACTGATCTAGGTCTTGTTGTAAACTTCGATAACCTTTCTCACTGGCTACTATACCTCCAGTAGTTGCAGATTTTCTCTCCTTTTCTGAAGTAACTTGCCTCCTTCAGATCTATCGACAGAATTCAATAAATTATAGCATTTTGAAAGTTGACAACTGGGACATCTACTATTTCAATTCTACTGTTCGTTCACAGCCATGGGATGTCTCCGGTCATGGGGATGTATCAACTCTTGGTATCATTCATTTACTGATATTTTTTAAATAACATTGCTAGTTTTCTTCGGTTTCTCATTTATTTTTGACCCGTTGTTTGCCATTATTTCAGGGAGGTTTTCCATCTTGCACTATGCAGGCAAGCCAATGGTACTTGTTTCATCTTTCTGCCATTTCCCTATTGCTCCATATCATTTTTCTAATTCAATTCTGTCAGAGATCCACATTACCTTTACCTATAAAAAATGTTTACAGTCTTGCTGGATTACCTTAATATTCAACTTTCTCCTCTCTAATCTTTGTTCAAAATCCTTGGTTTTACTGAATTTTGCCAACATTGAGCCCTTTTCGTTGATTTAAGACTATCCTTAACTTCTCGTTAACCACAGCTAGACCATTTCCCTGTTGCATGATATTGATTTACTGTAAACTGTGTACTAATTCTTTTAAGAATAGCCATTATTCATTTGTGGTCACAGCTTTTAATCTTTCTCAATCTAGTGGAGTATTCCTCTTTACTTTGTTTAAATCTAAGACCGGGGTCTCGATCGCAATAGATTCCATTTGCTCTTGATATACAGTACAATGTTATTACTTTTCCTTAAAGATGAATTAATTAGCAGATTATTAATTAACCCTTTCCACTGCACAACACTGGATCTAAGATAGATTTTATTTTTTATTGGTTCCTCAAATGCTGATGTAGAAAACAATATTTTTGACACTCCATGAATCTGCCCGGTGCACCAGTGTCATTAATTTACTTTACCATTTTTATACACAGATTAGTCCTTTATGAATATTACATTATCCTTGTCATATGAACCATGAATTTATTATTTATACTCTGGTGTTTGTCAGCCTATAGACAACTCACACTGATGTTTGCTGTCCCTTAATGTTTTTTAGCCCCACCCAAACTGATTCTTGATTTTCTAAACCAAGGTCCTTTTCTTCTGCTACCTTTTGTCACATCCTTTATTATTAGCATAACCTCTCTTCAATTTGGATTTTACATATCTATATACTTTTAAAACTCTGTGTGTGGGCGTGGGTGTAGGTGTACGGCATTTTGCCTTTGAAACGTATCTCCTCGAAAACCAGACGCAAAAACGCGGAGATTTTTACAATTTCGGTAGGGATTTAACATGAGTTCAGAAATCTACTCCTTGGTCAATTATTTCCACAGATTTTGAATAAAATTGTTCAAACAACTCAATTAAAAAAATCTAAACGTCGCTCACCAGCTGCTGACATCACAATGCCCACATGCCCACCAGTCCAGGCCAACCTGCGTCCTGCCAACCCCCCCCCCCCCCCCCCCCCCCCCCCCCCCCCCCGCCGCCGCTGTGGTATAAAGGTGCAGAAATATTGAGAAAGTTCTGGTGAACAAAGATCGAGAAAGTTCTGCAGAACAAAGATTCTACAGCTGCTTCCGCTACAGCTTCTTTGTTCTACAGATCTCGGGGCAGTGACTCCTCACGCGCTGAACTTTCTCCTCACAGCCGGCGCAGCTCACGAAGCCCCGCCCGCCTGCGCGGGCCCCTCCATCCCATCCCCTGCTGCGCCCCCCCCCCCCCCCCCCCCCCGTCCCCTGCGCGCTCATTCCAGCTGTGGGTTTCCAGAGAGTCTGAAGCCGGTGCTTCCTTGCTGTGCACGCTCGCTCCTGGGCAAACGCGTCTTGGCTTATCGGTTTAAAGGGCTGTTGTCAGCTGGCAGTTATCAACGGCTGCGGGCGTCGTGAGGCTGAGTTACATCAACCCCCCCCCCCCCCCCCCCCCCCTTCCGACGTGCGCTGGCATTTGGTTCTCTGACTCCTCCCTGTTCTGTGCTCCTCTGTGTGAACGAGCAGATATATACGCATATACAGGCAACTGTCTCTAAGGATCCCCCAGTGCTTCTACTCAGCGGCTGTGGAAAACATCTTGTCTGGAAACATCACAATTTGGTTTGGGAACTGCTCTGCCCAGGACAAGAGAGCTCTGCAGAGAGTAGTGTGTTCGGCTGAACGCACTATGGGAACTACACTCGCCCCCCCTGCAGGAACTATACATTAGAAGGTGCAACTCCAGAGCCAACAAGATCATGGGAGACCCCTTCCACCCCAGGAACGGACTGTTCCAGCTGCTATGGTCAGGCAAACGCCTCCGTTGCCATGTTGTGAAAACGGAAAGGATGAGAAGGAGTTTCTTCCCAGAGGTCATTAGGACTGTAAACCCCAGGGACTAACTTTACTGTGCCAATTTCCTGTTGTGTTGTGTATTTTTAAATTTGCTGTGGTTTTTTTTCCTCCCACAAATATGGAATATGTGATTCTGTTCCGTTCTGTTTTGTAGTTTTTTTGCTCAATCTGCAAGCATTGCCACTTTTCATTTCACTGCACATCTCGTATGTGTATGTGACGAATAAACTTGACTTGACATACATATATACTTACATATATATATACACATACATATGATGATGTTGAGGAAGGTGACCTCTCTATCAGCAAGTTGCTCGTTCCAGATGATGCTGAGCATTTGCTGCTGGAGTTGGACTCATAAAGACAATTGAAGAGCATTCGAAAACATGAATGAACTTGCCTAGAAGAGGTTAAAAGGCCACGGGGAATCGAATATTTACACGGTTGGTTCACTTACATTTCTGATCATTGGACTTGGCTGGGGGCTGATAATGTTGTTGAATGTCAGGATTATATGGTTTGTCTGTCCCTCAATGGGAAGGGCTATTGTCAGCCATTTGAGTGACACAAATATTACTTAACACTTACCATTCCATCCTTAAGAAGGTTGTTCCTCATACATTTCACATAGACGTCCCTGGAATAATTCACAGGAATAAAACTACTTCCTTTAGAATTGATACCTGAATTTCCCTCCTACTGATGTCAGGTTAACAGATCTATATGTTTATAGCTATATGTATTCTTTGTCTGTATAGGAAGGAACTGCAGATGCTGGTTTACACCAGAGATGGACACAAAATGCTGAAGCAACTCAACGGGATAGGCAGCATCTCTGGATAGAAGGAATGGGTGATATTTTGGGTCGAGACCCTTCTTCAGACTCAGTATTCTTTCTCTAATACCTTTCTTAAATAATTTGCTATCTTCTAATCTGTGGATAGCATTCCACAAATCACACAATTATGTAAGATGACAACCACCATCTCCATAGCCACCTATTTCTGAATTTTTGGGAAGTCTCTGGTCAAGGGCCTTTATCAACTCATTCATTTTGCCAATACAACTGGTTTGTTAACTTTGTTCATTTTCTTTAGCTCCTTATTTATTCTTACATATTGTTTGCCCCTATTTCAGGGAAGTTTTCTGCCTTCGACTGTATAAACTGGCAATTTTCACTGGGTCCTTTTCAGTCCATTACTTCTAAATCATGCTGAAAGGCAAAGCTAACTACGGGATTCATTCTTTTCTTCCAATCGTCTCCAACTGCCTGCTTAATCCTCTTATTCCACTGCCATAAATAAATTTACTGGAAGTGAAACGGAAACCCAGTTTTATTAAGGAAATTAAATCAGCCAGGCAGAACCAGCCTCAAATTTCAGGCTCATGGAACATCTTTGGGCTTTAGTTTGAGCGAGGACTATATTTCCAGTTAATTGTTTACAATTCTGCACCTGCAGTGAAGCATTATGACATTGAGCTATTTGGAGGAAAATCAACTATATTTCTATATTTACTTGTGAGAATGAATACAAATTTGCATTCACAGCCAAACCTCTCCATTCAAAAGACATGTGGGACTTAGTGAAAGCTGCAAAAAGAAGTAGCCATCACTCATGTTTCATTGGATTTCCATGACAGAGCAATCAAACCCCCGAGAACCTGGCATAAGCACATCATTATCAAACCCTGCTCTAGCATTTCTTAACCGATCAGGAATGCTGAAGTCCTCGGCGACTCGTGTTTTCTGCCACAATTTGTAGTTATTTGACCTTTCCTCGGTGGATAATCCACAAAAAAAACCTAATTACTTCACCAGCTCTGGGCAGCCTATTGGTGTGTGAATAATCAATGGGACTGATTTAGGTATTGCACAATCAGACACTTAGCGGTTTGAAGAACAATTTCCCATTGACCTGTCACAGCTATAGGAGAGTAACAAGCTTCAAATCTGCTGCTGTAATCAAAAGTTGACCAGTTGACCTTATTTGATCAAGGTCAATTAATGAAGTTGACTTAACAATATAATTGTTACAGGGCATAAAGGAGGATTGTTATGTTGCAGTATTTATCCAAGGCAATATTGTCAAAATAAATGACCACCATTACAGTATCAGTATCGTTTTATTACACTGCCATTTAGTTTTAGGTTAACATAATTAGTAATGTAAATCTTCAGAGATTTAACATAAGTGAATGATAGTAGAAAGACTTAGGATGTTAACAAAGGCCATTTGTGAAACAATATGCTATTTTACGGCACCTCACATTTTACATGGGGGTTACGAGCTTGAAAAGCAGCACGTAATTCAAAAATGCATAAATTGAACATGTTGCATTACGCTGCCAAGTGTTAATTTGAGTGTGTTATTCCAAAAATACTTGCATAAATCAAGCTTTGGTTTTAAATGAATGCCTTATTTCAAAAACACATAAATCAAGCACGCGTAAAACTCAAGATGCTGGTAGTTAAATTCTAAGTGTTGACAATGGTTTTTTTGAAGACCGCCAATTTACAAACACATATTTCACATAAAGTGAAATAGATTGTCTCATATGCACATAAAATAGCAAGCATGTTTCTAATGTCCTCAGAAAGTATGAAAAACAGGTAGATCATCAATCAACTGATTTCACTGCCATCGAGCTAGATGCGAAGATAGACACAAATGCAGGCGTAACTCAATGGGTCAGACAGCATCGCACTCTCTGTCTGAAGAAAAGTCTCGACCCGAAACAGCACCTTTTCCTTTTCTCCAGAGATGCTGCCTGACCCACTGAGTTACTCCAGCATTTTGTGTCTATCTTAGGTGTAAAGCAGCATCTGCAGTTCCTTTTTACACACTTGGAGCTAGACGCTCCAGCCTATGGTCTCTTCAACTCACATAGCTATACATAAAGTAAAGCAACTTGCAGGACACATATTTGAAGTGATCACAATTGCTTGTAGGACGATTTCTTCTCGCTGTGGTACAATTCTGTATTATACAGAGAGTGGGATATCTAGTGCTTTTTGCTGTCTTCAGGGTTCTTCACAAGGGTTCTTCCAGTACTCAGCAGTCAACAGGCCTTTCTCTTGGCTAAAAGAAAGGGCATAGGATACCCAGAAAAGTTCAAGTTTTTAAAATATATCTATTTACTATTCAGGATTTGGGCATCACTGGCAAAGTTGAAATTTAATGCCAACGTATTACTGCTGTGATGTTAATGGCTTGTTAGGTAAGTTAGACAATGGACAATTGGTGCAGGAGTAGGCTATTCGGCCCTCGAGCCAACACCATCATTCAATGTGATCGTGGTTGATCATCCAAAATCAGTACCCCGTTCCTGCCTTCTCCCCATATCCCGACTCCACTATCTTTAAGAGTATCTAGTTCTCTCTTGAAAGTATCCAGAGAACTGTCATCCACTGCCCTCTGAGGCAGAGAATTCCATAGACTCACAAATCTCTGTGTGAAAAAGTGTTTCCTCATCTCCGTTCTAAATGGCTTACTCCTTATTCTTCAACGATGGCTCCTGGTTCTGGACTCTGCCATCATCAGGAACATGTTTCCTGCCTCTAGCGTGTCCAAACCCTTAATAATGAGTATACAAGCTCAGCCGCTCCATTCTCTCAGCATATGACATTCCCGCCATCCCAGGAATTAACCTTGTAAGCCTAAGCTGCACTCCCTCAATAGCTCAATCCCTCAAATTAGCGGATAAAAACTGCACACAATACTCCAGGTGTGGTCTCACTAGGGCCCTATACAACAGCAGAAGCTCTTTGCTCTTATACTCAACTTCTCGTGTTATGAAGGCCAACATGCCATTTACTTTCTTCACTGCCTGTTGTATTCTGCATGCTTACTTTCATTGACTGATGAACAAGGACCCACAGATCCTGTTGTACTTCCCCTTTTACCAACTTGACACCATTTAGATAATAATTTGCCTTCCTATTCTTGCTACAAAAGTGGATAACCTCGCATTTATCCATATTAAACTGCATCTGCCCCCTCACCTAACCTGTCCAAGTCACCCTGCATTCTCAAAGCATCCTCCTCACAGTTCACACTGCCACCCAGCTATGTGTCATCTCCAAATTTGCTAATGTTACTTTGAATCCCGTCATCTAAATCATTGATGTATTATAAATAACTGCGGTCCCAGCACCGAACCTTGTGGTACCCCACTAGTCACTGCCTGCCATGCTGAAAGGGACCCGTTAATCCCTACTCTTTGTTTCCTGTCTGCCAACCAATTTTCTATCCATGTCAGCACGCTACCCCCAATACCATGTACCCTAATTTTGCCCACTAATCTCCTATGTGGGACCTTATCAAATGTTTTCTTAAAGTCCAGGTACACTACATCCACTGGCTCTCCCTTGTCCATTTTCCTAGTTACATCCTCAAAAAATTCCAGAAGATTAGTCAAGCATGATTTCCCCTTCATAAATCCATGCTGACTCAGACCGATCCTGTTACTGCTTTCCAAATGTGCCTCTATTTCATCTTTTTTGATTGACTCCAGCATCTTCCCCACCGCCAAAATCAGGCTAACTGGTCTATAATTCCCTGTTTTCTCTCAACCGCCTTTCTTAAAAAGTGGGACTACATTAGCTACCCTCCAATCTACAGGAACTGATCGTGAATCTATTGAACTTTGGAAAATGATCACCAATGCGTCCACCAATTTCTTGAGCCACTTCCTTAAGTACCCTAGGATGCGGACCATCAGGCCCTGGGGATTTATCAGCTTTAAGTCCCAACACCATTTCCCACCTAATGTGGATTTCCTTCAGTTCCTCTGTCACCCCAGATCCTCTGGCCACTAGTACATCAGGAAGATTGTTTGTGTCCTCCTTAGTGAAGACAGATGCTAAGTACCTGTTCAACTCATCTGCCATTTCCTTGTTCCTCATAATAAATTCACCTTTTTCAGTCTTCAAGAGTCCAGCTTTGGTCTTAACAATTTTTTTCCTCTTCACATACCTAAAGAAGCGTTTACTATCCTCTGTACCATTCTTGGCTAGCTTACCTTCGTACCTCATCTTTTCTCCCTGTATTGCCTTTTTATTTATCTTCAGTTGCAATTACCCAATCCTCTTGCTTCCCGATCATCTTTGCTACGTTGTACTTCTTCTCTTTTATTTTTATACTGTCCCTGATGTCCCTTGTCAGCCACGGTCATCCCTTACTCCCCTAGGAATCTTTCTTCCTTTTTGGAATGAACTGATCCTGCACCTTTTGTATTATTCCCAGAAATACCTGCCATTGTTGTTCTACTGTCATCCCTGCTAGGGTATCTTTCCAGTCAACTTTGGCCAGCTTCTCCATCACGGCTCCATGGTCCCCTGTAATCAACTGTAACGCTGACACCTCAGATTTACCCTTTTACCTCTCCAATTGCAGATTAAACCTGACCATATTATGGTGACTACCTCCTAATGGCTCCTTAACCTCAAGTTCCTTTATCAAATCCGGTTCATTACATAGCACTAAATCCAGTATTGCCTTCTCCCTGGTAGGCTCCAATACAAGCTGCTCTAAGAATCCATCACGGAGGCACTCCACAAACTCTCTTTCTTGGGATCCAGTACCAACTTGATTTTCCCAGTCTACCTGCATGTTGAAATCTCCCATTGGGGTGGGAGATTGCAACCTTCACATGGTGCGCCCTGTTTCGACGAATGCAATTAACCTGGCATGCACAATCAAATAAGATCAAATAGAACAAGTTGTCCTACAACTTTAGGCTGTGCACGCCATATGCAAGAAGAAGAAGAAATCTCCTATAACAACCATAGTATTACCTTTACTACATGCCAATTTTAACTCCTGAAACTTGCACCTTATATCCAGGCTACTGTTTGGGGGCCTGTAGATCAGTCCCATTAGGGTATTTTTACCCTTACAATTCCTTAGCTCTATCCATATTGACTACCTATCCTGTTTCAATGTCACCCTTTGCAAGAGACTGAATTTCATTCCTCACCCTCTCTGCCCACCCATCTGTCTTTTCAATAGGAGGTATATCCTTGAATATTCAGTTCCCAGCCCTGGGCCTCTTGCAGCCATGTCTCTGTGATACCCACAACATCATACCTGCCAATTTCTAACTGAGCCTCAAGCTAGTCCACTTTATTTCTTATACTTCGTGCATTCATATACAACACTTTGACCTCGGTATTCACCTCCCCTCTCGCACTGCTCGCAATTGTCCCTGACCTTACTCTCTTATCCCTTCTCAAACTTTCCTTCCCATTAATTCGTGAGTCTTTTGTAATTTTTCCTGTACTCACTTCCCCTTCAACTCCATCCTTATACTCCCAATTTGTCAATTAGTCACCCCCACCTCAGAAGAGATCCCAGTGGTCTATAAATCTAAATCCTTGCTCCCTGCACCAGCCCCTCAGCCACACATGCAGATCCCCTATCTCCCTGTTCCTGTCCTCACTGGCACGAGGTACTGGAAGCAATCCAGAGATAACCACCCTAGAAGTCCTGTTTTTCAGTCTTCTTCCCAACTCTCACGTTGCAGAATCTCCTTCCTCTTCTTCCCGATGTCGTTTGTGCCCACGTGCACAACTACTGCCGGCTGTTCACCTTCCCTCTCGGGGATGTTCTGAATTTGGTTTGTGACATCTTGAACCCTGGCACCAGGGAGGCAACAGACCATTATCGCGTCTCACCTGCCGCCACAGAATCTCCAGTCCACACTTCGGACAATGGAGTCACCCATCACTATGGCTCTGCCCGACCTCGGTCTCGCCGGCCGAGTCCCATCTCTAGGATTGGAGCCACCGACAGGTCCGCCGCTCAGACTGGAAGCGTCATCTCTCCCGACAGTTCCCAAGTGGAAGATATAGGAAGGAATAGTATAGGCAGAAGGTTATAACTGGGAGATCACATATACCCAAGCTATAAGAAGAGCAATTATCATTCGTGAATTTCAGAAACACCAGAGTTTGGGGTTCCTGTAATATAATAAGGAGATTGTCACTAAAATCTGTCAAACATTGCAAAATAACCCGAATCTCAGAGAGGATCAAGGACTACTGGCTTTGAAGGGACCATGAATCTGAGCATTTATATATCAGCTTTCATTCAGTCTGTCATTGGACGTATAACCTCTTGCAGTTTGCAATATACTGTTGCAAGGAATATCAATGAAACTTTCTGCACAAACAGAAATAATATTATTTCATTACATCTTTCCAGGTAAAAGTGAGCTGGGAGACGACGAGGATCAGCAGTGACTGCTAGGACAATCACGATGAAGGATGCCATTGACGGCAACTATATTTCCTGATGGACTCTGCGTTCCATCTTGCTACATAGCTAATTTAAGAGACGCTTCAATCGCTGCCATGTGAATGCACCATTTACATCAATGCCAGTAATTCTCTGAGCAACCTGGATTTCAGCCACTTTGTTAACAATTGTTTGTGCAACCAACGTTTCCTTATGTCATGTACACCACATCTGTTTAAAGAAAGCCATTCCTTTTTGTGAAGTCTTATTGATGGAGAAGATGGCTAGCATCTTGAAGCATCAAATCAATTCTGAAGAAGGGTCTCAACCTGA